>NW_017214245.1:0-14876 GCF_001704415.2 Capra hircus
CTTTCTGGGCACCAAGGAATCAGCCTCCGTGTGTGCGGGCTGAAAACCAGCAGGGCCTGGGAGCCTGGTGCTCTCGGTGCGGCGCTGATTTAGGCGGCTAGAAACCGCTGGAGGAGCCCTGCAGTTGCCCTTCCTTCCTCTGACAGAGCTCTCACTGCTGAAGCCTTGGCAGTGTGCAACCACCACCCCTAAGCCTCCCCAACCACGCCTGGCACCTATGTGCAAAGGCAAGGCAGGATTGGAGCTGAGGCAAGGAAGGCACCAGTGGCGTCTCCCAGGCTCGCTCAGACAGCTCCTTCCTGGGGAGGGAGCCTAAAAGCAAGGCAAGTCTGGGCAAGGCGAGCCCCCGGCCGAGCAGCCTCGCGCCAGAACTCTGCCAGATCGGGGCTCTGAGCAGAGCTAGAGCTCTGCCGTACTGGAGGCCACTTAGCTCCGTGCAAGCAGGGCTTTCCTCTTGACTGGGCTCGGCTGCCTCCTCTTCTCCCGAGGAGGCTCGCTACACTGCTGGCTGTGCTCTCGCCTATCAGGCGGGCGCGCAGGGCTCCTCCAGCAGGTCTTGCCTCAGGGCTGCTTCCCTGAGTTGAGGCTGTGGGCGGGAACCCAGACACGCAGGATAAGGCCCCAACCACCTGCACATGTCTCTGCTGGGGAGGAGAGTGCTAGGGAACCTACGTCTCTCACACACTTTCTAGGCACCCACGGAGTCAGCCTCTGGGAGTGTGGGGATGCAAAACCCAGCCAGGGGCCTTGGAACCTGGTGCTCTCCGTGCGGAGCTTTGTCTGGGCGGCCAAGGAACCGCTGAAGGAGCCCTGCTGTTGCCCTTCGCTTCCCTCTGACAGAGCTTTCACTGCTGGAGCCTTGGCAGTGTGCAACCCACCAGCCCTAAGCCCTCCTCAAGGACGCTTGGGACCTAAGTGCAAAGGCAAGGCAGGGGTAGAGCTGAAGCCAGGAAGGCGCCAGTGGCGTTTCCGAGCCTCACACAGCCTGCTCCTTCCTGGGGAGGGAGCCTTAAAGCAAGGCAAGTCTGCGCAAGGCTCGCCTATGGCAGAGCATCTTGGTGCCAGGAACTCTGCCAGATCGGGCCTCTGAACAGAGCTAGAGATCTGCCGTACTGGAGTCGCACTTAGCTTCGTGTAAGCAGGGATTTCAGCTTGACGGGGACTTGCTGCCTCCTCTTCCCCGAGGAGGCTCGCTTCCCTGCTGGCTGTGCACTCGCCTATCAGGCGGGGGCGCAGGGCTCCTCCAGCAGGTCTTGCCTCAGGGGCTGCTTCCCCTGAGTTGGGGCTGTGGGCAGGAACCCAGACACGCAGGATCAGGCCCAAACACCTGCACATGTCTCTGCTGGGGAGGAGAGTGCTAGGGAACCTACGTCTGTCATACACTTTCTGGGCACCCAAGGAATCAGCCTCCGTGTGTGCGGGGCTGAAAACCCCAGCCAGGGGACCTGGGAGCCTGGTGCTCTCCGTGTGGCGCTGAATCTGGGCGGCCAAGCAACCGCTGGAGGAGCCCTGCAGTTGCCCTTCCCTTCCCTCTGACAGAATTCTCACTGCTGGAGCCCTTGGCAGTGTGCAACCCACCAGCCCTAAGCTCTCCTTAAGGAGGACTGGGACCTAAGTGCAAAGGCAAGGCAGGATTGGAGCTGAGGCAAGAAAGGCGCCAGTGGCGACTCCCAGGCTCCTGCTGCCTGCTCCTTCCTGGAGAGGCAGCCTAAAAGCAAGGCAAGTCTGGGCAAGGCTAGCCCCGGCAGAGCAGCCTCGCGCCAGGAACTCTGCCAGATCGGGGCTCTGAGCAGAGCTAGAGCTCTGCCGTACTGGAGGCGCACTTAGCTCCGTGCAAGCAGGGCTTTCAACTTGACGGGGCTGGGCTGCCTCCTCTTCCCCGAGGAGGCTCGCTTCCCTGCTGGCTGTGCACTCGCCTATCAGGCGGGGGCGCAGGGCTCCTCCAGCAGGTCTTGCCTCAGGGGCTGCTTCCCCTGAGTTGGGGCTGTGGGCAGGAACCCAGACACGCAGGATCAGGCCCCAACACCTGCACATGTCTCTGCTGGGGAGGAGAGTGCTAGGGAACCTACGTCTGTCATACACTTTCTGGGCACCCAAGGAATCAGCCTCCGTGTGTGCGGGGCTGAAAACCCCAGCCAGGGGCCCTGGGAGCCTGGTGCTCTCGGTGCGGCGCTGATTCTAGGCGGCCTAGAAACCGCTGGAGGAGCCCTGCAGTTGCCCTTCCTTCCCTCTGACAGAGCTCTCACTGCTGAAGCCCTTGGCAGTGTGCAACCCACCACCCCTAAGCCTCCCCAACGACGCCTGGCACCTATGTGCAAAGGCAAGGCAGGATTGGAGCTGAGGCAAGGAAGGCACCAGTGGCGTCTCCCAGGCTCGCTCAGACAGCTCCTTCCTGGGGAGGGAGCCTAAAAGCAAGGCAAGTCTGGGCAAGGCGAGCCCCGGCCGAGCAGCCTCGCGCCAGAAACTCTGCCAGATCGGGGCTCTGAGCAGAGCTAGAGCTCTGCCGTACTGGAGGCCACTTAGCTCCGTGCAAGCAGGGCTTTCCTCTTGACTGGGCTCGGCTGCCTCCTCTTCTCCCGAGGAGGCTCGCTACACTGCTGGCTGTGCTCTCGCCTATCAGGCGGGCGCGCAGGGCTCCTCCAGCAGGTCTTGCCTCAGGGGCTGCTTCCCCTGAGTTGAGGCTGTGGGCGGGAACCCAGACACGCAGGATAAGGCCCAACCACCTGCACATGTCTCTGCTGGGGAGGAGAGTGCTAGGGAACCTACGTCTCTCACACTTTCTAGGCACCCACGGAGTCAGCCTCTGGGAGTGTGGGGATGCAAAACCCAGCCAGGGGCCTTGGAACCTGGTGCTCTCCGTGCGGAGCTTTGTCTGGGCGGCCAAGGAACCGCTGAAGGAGCCCTGCTGTTGCCCTTCGCTTCCCTCTGACAGAGCTTTCACTGCTGGAGCCCTTGGCAGTGTGCAACCCACCAGCCCTAAGCCTCCTCAAGGACGCTTGGGACCTAAGTGCAAAGGCAAGGCAGGGGTAGAGCTGAAGCCAGGAAGGCGCCAGTGGCGTTTCCGAGCCTCACACAGCCTGCTCCTTCCTGGGGAGGGAGCCTTAAAGCAAGGCAAGTCTGCGCAAGGCTCGCCTATGGCAGAGCATCTTGGTGCCAGGAACTCTGCCAGATCGGGCCTCTGAACAGAGCTAGAGATCTGCCGTACTGGAGTCGCACTTAGCTTCGTGTAAGCAGGGATTTCAGCTTGACGGGGACTTGCTGCCTCCTCTTCCCCGAGGAGGCTCGCTTCCCTGCTGGCTGTGCACTCGCCTATCAGGCGGGGGCGCAGGGCTCCTCCAGCAGGTCTTGCCTCAGGGGCTGCTTCCCTGAGTTGGGGCTGTGGGCAGGAACCCAGACACGCAGGATCAGGCCCCAACACCTGCACATGTCTCTGCTGGGGAGGAGAGTGCTAGGGAACCTACGTCTGTCATACACTTTCTGGGCACCCAAGGAATCAGCCTCCGTGTGTGCGGGGCTGAAAACCCAGCCAGGGGACCTGGGAGCCTGGTGCTCTCCGTGTGGCGCTGAATCTGGGCGGCCAAGCAACCGCTGGAGGAGCCTGCAGTTGCCCTTCCCTTCCCTCTGACAGAATTCTCACTGCTGGAGCCTTGGCAGTGTGCAACCACCAGCCCTAAGCTCTCCTTAAGGAGGACTGGGACCTAAGTGCAAAGGCAAGGCAGGATTGGAGCTGAGGCAAGAAAGGCGCCAGTGGCGACTCCCAGGCTCCTGCTGCTGCTCCTTCCTGGAGAGGCAGCCTAAAAGCAAGGCAAGTCTGGGCAAGGCTAGCCCCGGCAGAGCAGCCTCGCGCCAGGAACTCTGCCAGATCGGGGCTCTGAGCAGAGCTAGAGCTCTGCCGTACTGGAGGCGCACTTAGCTCCGTGCAAGCAGGGCTTTCAACTTGACGGGGCTGGGCTGCCTCTCTTCCCCCGAGGAGGCTCGCTTCCCTGCTGGCTGTGCACTCGCCTATCAGGCGGGGGCGCAGGGCTCCTCCAGCAGGTCTTGCCTCAGGGGCTGCTTCCCTGAGTTGGGGCTGTGGGCAGGAACCCAGACACGCAGGATCAGGCCCAACCACCTGCACATGTCTCTGCTGGGGAGGAGAGTGCTAGGGAACTACGTCTGTCATACACTTTCTGGGCACCCAAGGATCAGCCTCCGTGTGTGCGGGGCTGAAACCCCAGCCAGGGGGCCTGGGAGCCTGGTGCTCTCGGTGCGGCGCTGATTCTAGGCGGCCTAGAAACCGCTGGAGGAGCCCTGCAGTTGCCTTCCTTCCCTCTGACAGAGCTCTCACTGCTGAAGCCCTTGGCAGTGTGCAACCACCACCCCTAAGCCTCCCAACAGCCTGGCACCTATGTGCAAAGGCAAGGCAGGATTGGAGGCTGAGGCAAGGAAGGCACCAGTGGCGTCTCCCAGGCTCGCTCAGACAGCTCCTTCCTGGGGAGGGAGCCTAAAAGCAAGGCAAGTCTGGGCAAGGCGAGGCCCGGCGAGCAGCCTCGCGCCAGAAACTCTGCCAGATGGGCTCTGAGCAGAGCTAGAGAGCTACGAGCCTTCTGCCAAGTCTGGAGGCCACTTAAGAGATTCCGTGCAGAGCAGCGGCTTTCTCATTGACTGGGGCTCGGCTGCCTCCATCTCATCCCCCGAGGAGGATGCTTCCCTCTGGCTGCTTGCAAATCGCTATCAGACTCGAGGGCGGCGCAAAGGGCTCCTCCGCAGGTCTATCGACTCAGGGGCTGCTATCCCTGAGATAATAGAGAGGCTGTGGGGAAAGGACCCGAGACCAGCAGGATCGAGCAGGCCCCAACCAGTCACCAATGAATAGTCTGCTGCATACGGGGATGAGAGTGGCTAGGGACAACCATAAGTTCTGTCCCACTCCACCTATATACTGGGACACCCAAAGGATCAGCCTACCGTCGTGCTGACGGAAGGCTGAAAAACCGCCCAGCAGAGAGGACCATGGAGAGCTCGGTAGCTATCGTGTATGGACAAGCTGATACTCGGGCGGCCAATCGCACGCTGGAGACCTGCAGTTCCTTCACACCCTATCATCTCTGCCGAGAAAAATTATACTGCTGGGAAAGACTATAGGAGTGATGCAACACAGCCCCTAAGTCTTCCTTCAAGGAGGAACTAGGGAACTAAGTAGCAAGGCAAGGATAAGATTAGGGAGCTGAGGAACAACAGCAGCGGCGCAGTGGCGGCATCCGGATCCTCGCTGCAGGTCATAATCTGGAGAGAGCCAGCTAAAAGCGACGCGAAAGTACTGGTGCAAGGCTAGCCCCGGCAGAGCAGCCTCAAGGAGGATACTGAGATACGGCTACGGCTCCCGAGCAGGCTATGAGCATCTGCTGTCTATAGGATAGAGTCGCAACTATCAAACAAATGCTAACATCGTTTCGCAAGCAGCGGCTTATCAACTTGACGCGGGCTGGGCTTGCTATCTTCACCTGAAGGAGAGCTACGCGTTCCTGTGGATGGTGCATTCGCTCTACTTTACAGGCGACCGCGGAGCGGCAGGGCTGCTCAGCTAGGTCTTGCCATCAGAGGGGCTGAATTCCCCTGCGCTTGGGGCTAGTGGAGCAGGACCCGCACGAAGGATCAGGCCCCAAACCTGCACATATCTCTGCTGAGAGGAACGGAGAGACTGGGAAACTGACGTCCCAGTATATCCAGTATATAATCTGGGCACAACCAGGATCAGAACCCTCCGTAGTGCTCGAGGAGCGCCATGCAAACACCAGAAGGGCATGGGCTGTCGATCTCGGTGCGGCGCTGATAATCTAGGCGGCCTAAGAACCGCTGGAGGAGCCCACATGCAAGTCTGACTACTCATTCCTCTGACAGAGCTCTCATGCTGAGCCCTTTCGCCGTGTGCAACGCCAGCACACTACCCTAACCCATCCCAAACACCGACTGGTCACCTCACTGTGCCACAGAGCAACCGAAAGGATTCGGAAGCTGCGCGAGAGTACGCACATAGTTGGACGACTTCCAGGCTTCGCTCAGAACAGAGTCTTCTGGGAGAGAGGATATATAAAAAGAATAGGACAGTCTGGGAAAAGGCGAGCCAACCGGCACAGAACCGCGCTCAAATAGATCAGCAGAAACCCTTACCGAATCAAGGTGGTTGAGCGCCGCTAGAGCTCTCGCAATAAAACTGAGAGGATCCCCTATAGCTCGCTGAGTCCACGGGCTGTTCCTCTTTGACTGCGGCTCCTGCTCCGCTCCTCTATCAACGAGAGCGCTCGCTTACCATCAGTCGGCTGATAGCTCTCCGCTCATCAGGCGGCAATGGCGCAGGATACTCCCAAAGACAAGGATTTCGCCAATCAGGGCAATGCTTCCCCTGCGCTTTGCAAAGGATAGATGGCCGGGAACACCAGGCACACGAGGATAAAGACAGGCAACCACAACCACAACATAGCACATGTCTCTGCTGGGGAGGAGAGTGCTATGGGCAACATAGTCTCTAAATTCTCTAGGCCAACCACCACAGGAGTCCCGACTCATGGGAGAATAGTTGAGGGGATGACAAACCAAGCAGGCGGAACCCTTAGGAAATGGTTGCTCATCGTGAGGAGCTAATCTGTATGGGTCGGCAGGAACGATGAAGGCGCCCTGCGTGTATGCCTTCGATTCCTCTTACAGAGCTTTAATCTGTGGGCTCTGGAGTGTGTACCCACCAGCACTAGACTCTCTCCCAAGGACAGATTGGCTAACTTAAGTCGACCGGCATCACCAGAGGCGGCGGTCGCAATGCTTGGAGCAGGACGAGCGCTCAGTCCCGTATGTTCTGGCCTCACTCCGCTGCTTCATGATCCTGGGGAGGGTATGCCTTGAAAGCAGGCTAAGCTCTGCGCTCAAGGCTCGCCTCAATCGCGCGACACTCCCTCTGGTGCAAAACTGGAACCTGCCAGCAACATCTCCCCCCCCCCAAGGCTACCTGAAAGGCTAGAGATCTGACACGTACATCGAGTCTACACTTACTTTCGAACCTGTAAGCGGCGTTATCCGCTTGACGGAGATCTGCTACTCCTCTTCCCGGGAGAGCTTCGCCTTCCCAGCTGGCATCGTGCCGACAGTCGCCTAATCGGTAAGCGGGGGCGCAGGGTCCTCCGCAGGTCTTGCCTCAGGGGATGCCCCTTCTACCTGAGCTTGCGCGCTCGTGGGCACAGGAAACCCAGACCGCAGCGCATAAGCAGCCCAAAATGCACCATGATCCTCCCTGCTGGGGAGGTAGAGTGCAGGGACTACGTCTGTCATACACTTTCTGGGGCGCCCAAGGAATCAGCCTGCCGTGTGTGCGGGAGCTGAACCCAGCCATGCGGCCCAATGGTAGAGCTGGTGCTCATCAGGAAGCAAAATGTGCGGAGGCTAGATACTCTTAGGCGGACCTAATACGACCAGCTGGAGGAGCCTAGAAGTCTGCCCAATATCCTTCCATCTGCCGAGCTCTCCACTTGCTATCGACAATTCGGCACGTGTGCACAACAGAAACACTAAAGTCTTCAATTACCATACCAATTAGGAGGAGGAGACCTAGTAGCAGGCGGCTATGGACCATTACAACAGAAACTAAAAACAACCATCAAACCTAAACAACTAAGGCGATGAGCGAAAGAGAGTCTCCAGAGAGATAGGTCGAATACAGCCGTACTGCTGCGCTGATTCCTGCGAGAAAAGGCGCCTACAGAAGTACGGCCATCCTCTGGGCTCCAAGGCTAAAAGCCACCCGGCAGAGACTCCACCCAACGAAACACGCAAGCAGAGACCATATAGCAGATCGGGCTACTGAGCGAGTAGAGCTTGCCGTACTAGGACGGCACATTAGCTCCGATGAGCCCGGGCTATTCACACTTGACGGAGCTCTGGAGACGTCCTCCTCGCTTCCCGAGGAGGTGCTTCCTGAGGCTGCTGCACCCTCGCCTATCAAGAGCGGGGCGCAGGCTCCTCACGCAGGTATACCTCAGGGGTCGAATTCTTTTAGTATGGGGCTGTGGGCAGACGAAACAGCCACGCGCCGCATAAGGCCAATACAACTGCATGTCTACATCGCTACAGGGGAGTGAGAGTGATAGGGAACATCTACGTCCCTGTCATACAACCTTTCCTGGGACAGCCAACGCGATCAGCCCCGTGTGTGCCGGGGCTGAAAATACCAGCCAGGGGGCAGGGAGCCTAGTTGCTCTCCGTGCGAGCAGCTGATTCTCCGGCCCGGATAGAACGCTGCGCAGGAGCACTGCAGAAATTGACTTACCTTACCTCACCTGTCAGAAATCAATCTCATCATGCTGAAGCCTTAGATGTGTACCACACGACCCTAGAACAGCACTCGCAAAGACGACACGCTATGGAACTTATGTGCAAAGGCAAGGCAGGATTGGAGCTGAGGCAAGGAGGCACAGTGGCGTCTCCATGGTCGCTCAGACAGCTCCTTCTGGGAGGTGAGTCTAAAGCAGGCAAGTCTGGGCAAGGCGAGCCCGGCGGCAGCTCGCGCCATGTAAACTTCTGCCAGATCGAGGCTCTGAGTCATGAGCTAGAGCTTGCGTACTGAGGCCACTTGTTCGTGCAAGAGTGGCTTTTCCTCTTGACTGGGCTCGGCTGCCTCCTCTTCTCGAGGGGTCGCTACATCTGCTGGCTGTGCTCTCTCCCATTATCCGCCCCCCCCCCTATAGCGGCGGGAGCGCCGAAGGCTCATTCAGCGACACGGCTCCTCGCTCAGCAGAAAGAGCCTGCATTCATGAGTATAGAGGGATGACCTGTTGGAGAGAGAGACAGACAGCAGAGATAAAGGCCAAAACACTGCCAATGTAATCTGCTGGCGCGCGCAAGCAGAGATGCTAGGGAACCTATCCGTCTCTCACAACCTTTCTAGGCACACACAGGAGTAAAAGCTCCTGGGAGTAGTGGAGGACTGCAACCCGAGACCACGCGGGCTCTATAGGCACCTGGCTAGATCATACAGATGCGGAGCTTTGTTATTGGGACACGCGCCAAGGAACGCTAGAGGAGCTGCTGTTGCCTCAATCGCTTCCTCTGCAGAGTTTAATAGACTGGAGCCCTTTCGGCAGTGTGCACCCCCAAGACCCTTACAAGCCCTCCTCAAGGAGCTTGGGCACTAAGTAGAAAAAGAGCAACGAGAACAGGGGTATGCAAGAGAATAGCCGCACGAGAGAGAAATAGAAGTTTCGGCTCCAAGCACTGCCTACCCTTCTAGGGAGAAGAGAGAGGCTTACAGCAGGCACCCTATCTCGCAGAAGGCTCGCTACATAAAGGCAGCAAAGCACTCTTTTGGCTGCGCCGAAACTCTGCAGATAAGCCGAGCACCTGACAGCGCTAGAGAAATGTCGATCATGGTGCTCGCTTAGTTTCGTGTCACAGCAGGGATCTCATCGCTCGCAGGGCCTTAGCTGCCCTCTGTCTTCCCCGCAATAGAGAGAGCTCGCTCTGCCTCGCTGTGCCATCGCTCTTCGGACCAGAGGAAGGGCGCAGAGGAATCCCTACCAGCAGCGCCTCTCTAGATCAGGGGCTGCTTCCCTGAGTTGTGGAGCATAGTGGGACAGGACAGCACACGCCGAGAATCAGAGCCCACCACACATGACATGTCTCTGCTGGGGAGGAGAGTGCTCAGGTAACATACGCTCCTGCTACCATACAACTTTTCTGCAGGGCCACCCAAGGAATAGATCACGCTGATGTCGCGCGAGACCAAACACAAACTCACAAGCGCTGAACAACCAGCACCAGTGGGACCCTGGGAGCCTGGATCGCTCTCCGTGTGGCGGCTGACACTCTGGGGGTATCTGCATCCGCTGGAGGAAGCCCTGCAAGTATGACCCTATGAACCTTCCACTCTCGACAGCATTCTCCTGCTGGAAAGTCCTTGGCAGTTTACCGCGCGGAAAGGAGGCGCTGCAACCACCCGCCCTAAGTCATATCTACATTGACTACCCACCAACAGCGGACTTGGGCACACGTAAGTGCAGGCGAAGAGGAAGGAATTAGGAGCTGAGGCAGAAAGGCGCAGTGGCGCTCACCAAGCTCCTGCTGCTGCCTCATATCATGGAGAGGAGCCTAAAAGCAAGGCAATGTTGGGACAGTAATACAAGCCGACCAAAATAGAGAGAGCCTCCCGCGCCAGGACTAACTCTGGCAGTATGGCGGCTCTGACGAAGACCTAACGCAGCTCCTCGCCTCACCAATACGTACTAGAGGCAGCACTTAGCTCCGTGCAGCAGGGCTTATCAACTTGATCGGGACGCTGGGCTGCTCCTCTTCCCGAGGAGAAAAACAACCTAAAACACTCAGTCAGAAAGCTGCATCGCTTCCTGCTGGTGTGCACGTCCGCCTATCGGCGGAAACAGGGGCGCAGCGGCTCTCCAGCCAGGGATCTTGCCTCAGGGCTGCTTCCCTGAGATTATAGGAGTAAGAATAGGAGAGGTAACCAGACACATTCGCAGCTGCAGGCCCAACAACTGCAATGTCTACGATGCTGAGGGGGAAAGAAGAGTAACGTCGCCTAAGGGATACCTAACACGTCCTCGTAATATACAGCCACTTTCTGGGACCAAAAAGGATCAGCATACAGTGATGTGCGGCTGACACCAGCCGGGGCCCCCTCGCGGCAAGGCAGGATGCTAACAATCGGTGCGGACCCTCGATTCATAAGACAGGCGGCCCATACGACAACCCAGCTGAGAGGAGCAATGATTGCATCCTCCTTCCACCCCTGCTGGAGATAGACAGTTCCTCACTCTGAAAGCCATTGGAATGTAAGTGCAAACACACCCACCCCACCTACGCCTCCCAACGACGCCTGAATCCTATGTGGCAACAGGCAGGGCAGGATTGGAGCTGAGGGCACAGGAAGGCAGCCAGTGGCGTCTCCGCAGGCCTGCGCTGCAGACGCTGCCTTCCTGGGGAGGGAGCTAAAGCAGGGCAAGTCTGGGCACAACGGCGAGCAACACCGGCAGAGCAGCTCCCCTACAAACACCCCACGCGAAAGAAATCTGCCAGTCGGGGCTCTGCACGCAGCTCGCGCTCCTGCCGTACTGGAGGACCCACTATCCGCAGATGCAAGAGACAGCGGGCTTCTCCTACTTGACCCTCGACGACTTGCTCGACCTCTCCCTCTCAATCCCCGAGAGCAGAGTCGGATCCCAGCCTGGCTGTACGCACTCGCTATCAAACGTAGCGGGGTCTGCCGCAGAGGCTATACAACAGCGTACTCTATCGCCTCAGGGGCTGATTCCCCATGAGTCATGACCCCCCCATAAACCTCGGTACACATTCCTAACCATCCCCCAGAGACACGCATAGACCAGCGCAGGATCAGGCCCCTACAAATCCGCACCTGGCACATGTCCTCTGCTCGCGGAGGCAAAGAGTAGATAGAGTCTACCTACGCTCCTGTCGATCTAGACACCCTCATTTCGGGGTCCACAAACGCAACGGCAGTCTCGTAGATCTGATAAGAGAAGGGCTGAAGACCGAGGGCCTGGGACGCCTGGTGGCTACACATAGGTGGCGCAAGCTGCTCGATTTAGGCGGCATAAGAAACCGCTGGAGGATGCTGCAGTTGCCCTTCCAGTTCACGACTCTGAGCATGCAGCTCTCATCAACTCTACACTAGAATGCTGAAGGCGATTCAGGAGAGTGACCCTCACCCACCTAAGCATACAATAACCTCATCCAACATGAGCCTGGCAATCATATAGTTGCAAAACCAAAGGCAATAGGCGCGATTCCGCGATCGCTGAGGCAACGAGAGTGCCCAGATCGGACGTCTCCCAGAGCACGATCAGACACAGCATCCATATCTGGGGGGAGAGAGCTTAAAAGCAAGGCAGAGTTCATGGGCAACGGAGAGCAGACAGGCAAGAATGCAAAACACCAGACGCAGCAACACATCCCCCCCAACCAACGATAAACCTCCGCGAAGATCATCTCTGCAGAATAGAGGCTCCCTGAGCAGCAGCTACGCAAAGGCTTTTTCATCTGCAAGTACAGCTGGACTGGCCCCACTTAGCTCCGTTGATACGGCAGCGGCTTTCATCTTGCATAAGGGGCTCGGGCTGCTCCTCTTACCGCGACGGAGGCCTCCAAGATTCATAGACTAGAGCTGATGCTCCTCCATCGCACTATCAGGACGGAGCGCTTGCAGGGCCACTCAGCCGCTGATCATTAACAGCTGCAGGGGATGCTTCCACTCGAGTTATGGGAGCCTGTGGCACGAGCCACCGCAGACACCGCGCCGATGAAGAAACCGCCAACACATGGCATGTCCTTGCTGGGCGAGAACGAGTGCTAGGGAAACCTACGTTGTACCTAACACTTCTAGGGACAAGAAGGCATCCAAGCCACTCACGTGTGTGCGGGGCTGAAAAATCACCAGCCAGAGAGGCACTAGGGAGACATGAGTGCTCCATACCGCTCGTGAGCGCCTGAAATATGGGAGGCACCGCAAAGACGCGGAGAGTAATCAGCGAGTTTAGCCTACAATAATCCTCAACTCCACCTTATCTCCTCTCTGAAAAACAAAACAATAGAATAATAAACCTCTACCACAAATTCACTCACCTGGCTGGGGTAGCCTTTGAGCAGACCTAGCCCTTAGCAAAACGAATCCCCCCCAACCAGCTCAAAGCCCTCACCCCTATAAAGCCTACTCAGATCTCCATAGTTAAGCCAAAGAAAGGGCATCGAAGAGACCATATGGAGACTCCACCAACAAAAAATCAATATAAGAAAAAAACAAAAAAATCCAAACACTGAAACAGAATAAGTAACTAAAAAGGGCAAAGATGCAAGAGAGAGACAGAAAATCTTCAAAATAGGACCGCCTTAGAAAAAGGACCAAAGGAAGCAACAGGACAAACCCAAAGAGAAAGTTCTTGGTCCAACAGCAACATCAATCCAAAACACAACCATAAAATGACATGCAGCACTAACTCCGGCGCTTCCTCAACACACTGACAGACTATATCATTATTAACTTAGCAATGTGCGGAATAGAGAGAAATAAATAAAGAGCCTCTCCATACAAAAAAGGACATACCACAACAGAGCAATCAGTTACTAAAAAGGGCTATAAGAGCCGATTAGCCACACCCTCAGGAAATCACAAAAAAGCGCACCACAGAAAAACCTTATACCAAAAAATCTCTACAACCAAACTCACTCAGAAGGCCCGGCCCAACGCAAACATACCCATGCAATCACAAAATCCAACAAACCATCAAGCAAATAAGATAACACACAAAAACTGAAAATACGCGCGCGCGCCAAATTCCAAAACAAACTACCGGAATCGAGCACGCACAGAGCTTAGAGGACATCAAATGCCAAAAAAGTTAAAACTAGGAGGTGCCACGACCACTTGCAAAACTCAATCCGTGCCAAGCACGGGGCCTGATCAATATCTACTTAGAAACTTATGTGGACTTATTACAATGAAACATTCAAGGCAAAAAACCATCGCAAACCAAAAACATTCACGACTCGTCACCATCCAAAATGCGCACACACACACAAAGCAGGAGCGGCATATATCGGCTGACATCTTACACTCAAGACACTCCTCTGGCTGGTAGCTTATACATAACTCAAAACCAGAATACACTAAAGAATACAGCACACAGAAAATTACACCACCAACAAGCCATACATCCAAGGACCCAAAAAATAGCGAAAACGGGCCATGACACCAAACAACAGGTCTCTCCAGCACAGACAGTACCTTCTATGCAATTCACGAGAGGATCTCTTGGCCACATTCCCCTGAAGTTTTTGAGGGCCTGTGGGGGCCGGCGAAAATCCAGACAAACGCGCGATCCAGCGCCCCAACACTGGCACATTGTCTCTGCGTGGGGGAGGAGAGTGCTAGGGACACCACCCTACGTCTTCTCCACCCAGCACTTTTTCTAGGCAACCCCACGGAGTGCGCCCTCTGGGAGTGTGGGGGGTGGCAAAACCCAGGCAGGGGCCCCTTGGGGAAAGCAACCTGGGTTGCCCTTCTTCGTTGCGGAGCTTCTTGTCCCTGGGGGCGGCCCAAGGAAACCGTGAAGGAGCCCCCGTGGCTGTCTTGCCTTTCGCTCTCCTCTGACCAGAAGCTTTCACTGGTGCTGGCGCCCCTTGGCCAGTGTGGCCAACCCACCAGCCCGCTAAGGCCCCCTCCTCCAGGGGACGCTTCGGACCCATTAATTAGTTTATGCCAAAGGGAAGGCAAGGGGTAGAGCTGGGAAGCAGGAAGGCGCCAAAAGTTGGGGCGTTTTTCCCGAAAGCCTCCACACACAGCAAGCCCTGCTCTTTCCTGGGGAGGGAGCCTTACAAGCAAGGCCAAGTTACCCTGCCGCAAAGGCTTCGCCTATGGCAGAAGCTATCTCTTGGGTTGGCGTAGGAACTGCTGCAGATTTGGGGGGCCCCCCCTCGCGCTGAAACAGCGAGCTAGAAGATCGTGCCGTCACTGGAGTCGCCACTTTAGCTTCCGTGGTAACCCAGCAGGAATTTCAGCTTGAAAACGGGGACTATGCGCTGCCTTCCTTTTCCCCCACGAGGAAGGCTCCGCTTCCCTGCTGGCTGCTTGCACCCTCGCTATCAGGCCGGGGGCCGCAGGGCTCCTCCCAGCCAGGTCTTGCCTCAGGGGGCTGCCTTCCCCTGAGTGTTGGGCGCCTTCGTGGGGCCAGGAACCCAGCAAACACGCAGGATTCAGGCCCCAAAAAAAAACAACCTGCCTGACATCGTCTACCTTGCTGGGGAGGAGAGTTCGCGCTCAGGGAAACCTAACGGTCCCTGTCCCAATTAACACTTTCTGGGCACCCAAGGGAATCAGCTCCGTGTGT
>NW_017214246.1:0-14876 GCF_001704415.2 Capra hircus
GCGGGGGCAGTGGAAACAGCCTGGCTGGGAAAGCCCTGCCAGGGGAACATCCTCGAGAAAAGCCCAGATCCCTTGATCCAAGCAAAGGGACAAAGCGTGACGATTGGCGTTGCAAAAGCTGAGACTGGGGAGGAAAGCGCACGGTAGCATGCTGCCTTCGAGAAGACGAGACCTGACTGCCACTGGGAGACTGCCAGAAGTAGCCCAACCAGATCCATGTCAGCACTGGAGGAGGAATCCTACTGTTCCGGCACTGAGCTCGCACCACGAAGGAGCTTAGCCCGGGCATCGACGGGAGAGGAATCCCGAGAGGCGCCGCCGGACAACTCGCATGGGGAATGGCCTTTCCTGAGGCCCCCAGAGGCGGGTCCTGAGGTCCCAGTCGTAAGTCGACTGAGAGCACACTGCCGAGACTCGAGAAAACCATTTGAGCGTCTCCCCTCAGGCGAGATGAGGCCCATTTCCGCAGAAAGGCAGCGTTCTCCGAGGGCTATATCACATCTTAACATGCTGGAACTTCCAGGGTCCTTTCACCGCCTTTGCTGCAACTAAGAAGTTCCCGCGAATACCCGTCTCCACTCGAGAGGCAAAGGCACGAGAGTCCGCTGGCAACGATCCACAGAGGAGCCTCCGTTTGCCGACTCGCTAGCTCGGAGGGAGCGATCCTTCCCTGCAGTGGTCGAAAACCGAAAGAATTCCCGGCGATCCCGTCGAATCTCAAGAGGAGGCGCTCTTCACAGGAAAGGCGAGAGGAACTCCAGCGTCGTGCCACCATTCCAGAGTCAACCAGATGTCTCGTTCATTTCAGGGAAACCTGTTTTCCCTGCACTGCCTCGACTTTCAATCCGAGGATCGACTCACATCACGGTGGCACGTGGGACAGCCCTATGTGAAGCGTCGGGAAAGGCCCTGATCCCTTGATCCACGCGAAGAGAAGCACGACACTGCTGCTACAGCTCGGGAGGAAAGCGCACGTGCATGCCCCCACTCGAGACGAGGACTGACTACCCTGAGGAGAGTCCAGAAGTACCCAAGATCCACGTCAGCCCTGGAGAGGAATCCTCACGTTCCGGCTCCGACTCCAAACAAGGTCTTAGGCCCCGGCATCGACGGGAGAGGAATCCCGAGAGGCCCCGAGTAAACTAGCATGGGGACTGGCCTTTCCTGAGGCCATTAGAGCGGGTCCCTGAGGTCCCCGTCATAAGTCTAGAGCACCTGCCGCAACTCGAGAAAATCCAGGAGGTTCTCCCCTCCAGGCGACATGAGGCCCATTTCCTCTGAGGCGTCCCAGGTTAATCACACCTAAACTCTGGAACTTCCAAAACGTTCTTCACATCCTTGCTGCAACACAAGAAGTTCCCCGACATACCCGTCTCCACTCGAGAGGAAGCACGAGAGTCCCACCCACATCCAGAGGAGCCCCGTTTCCGCCTCATAGCTCGAGAGGAGGGATCCTTTCCCTGCGTGTTCGGGAAAGAATTCTCGGCGTTCCCGTCGCATCTCAAGAGGGGACGCTTTACACAGGAAAGGCGTGAGGAACTCCAGGGTCGTGCCACCATTCCCAGAGTCCCCCAGATGTCTCAGTCCATTCCAGGGAAACTTTTTTCCCTACACTGCCTCGACTTCAGGACGAGGTTCGACTCACACCACGGTGGCACGTGGGACAGCCCTGTGGGAAAGCCTCGAGGGAAAGCTTCGAGGGAAAGCCTCGTGGGAAAGCCGAGGGAAAGTTGCAGATCCCTTGATCCACGCGAAGGGAAGCATGACACTGCTGCTACATCTCGGGAGGAAAGCCCACGTGCATGCCCCCACTTGAGACGAGGACTGACTCCCCTGGGGCGACTCCAGCCGTACCCCAAGATCCATGTCAGCACTGGGAGAGGAATCCTCAGGTTCCGGCACCTACTCCACACAAGGTCTTAGGCCCGGCATTGACGGAGAGGAATACGGAGAGGCCCCCGAGCAACTCGCTTGGGGACTGGCCATTCCTGAGGCCCCCGGAGCGGGTCCGTGAGGTCCTTGTCGTAAGTCGAGAGCACCTGCCACAACTCGAGAAAATCCAGGAGGTTCTCCCCTCCAGGCGAGATGAGGCCCATTTCCCCTGAGGCATCTCGAGGCTAATCACACCTAAGGTCTGGAACTTACAAAGGGTCTTTCACACCCTTGCTGCAACTCAAGAAGTTCCCCGACATACCCGTCTCCACTCGAGAGGAATCACGAGAGTCCCGCCCTCATCCAGAGGAGCCCCGTTTCCGCCTCCTAGCTCGAGAGGAGGGATCCTTCCCCTTCGTGGTCGGGAAAGAATTCCCGGCATTTCCATCGCATCTCAAGAGGAGGCGCCCTCCACAGAAAAGGCGAGAGGAACTCCACGGTCGTGCCACCATTCCCAGAGTCCCCCAGATGTCTCAGTCCATTCCAGGGAAACCTGTTTTCCCTGCACTGGCCTCGACTTTCAAGACGAGGATCGACTCACACCACGGTGGCACGTGGGCAGCCTTGTGGGAAAGCCTCGTGGGAAAGCCTCGTGGGAAAGACTCGGGGGAAAGCCACAGATTCCTTCATCCACGCGAAGGGAAGCGTGACACTACAGCTACAGCTCGGGGAGGAAAGCGCACGTGCATGCCCCAACTCGAGACGAGGACTGACTCCCTTAGGGAGACTCCAAAAGTACCCCAGGAACCATGTCAGCACTGGAGTGGAATCTTCCGGTTCCTGCACCGACTCTACACAAGGTCTTTAGGCCCCAGCATCGATGGGAGAGGAATCCCGAGAGGCACCAGGCAACTAGCATGGGGACTGGCCTTTACTGGCCTTTCCTGAGGCCACCAGAGCGGGTCCCAGAGGTCCCCGTCGTAAGTCGAGAGCACCTGCCGCAACTAGAGAAAATCCAGGAGGTTCTCTCCTCCAGGCAAGATGAGGCCCATTTCTGCTGAGGTGTCTCGATGCTAACCACACCTAACCTCTGGAACTTCCAAAGGGTTCTTCACACCCTGGCTGCAATTCAAGAATTTTCCCGAAATACTGTCTCCACTCGAGAGGAAGCACGAGAGTCCCGCCCACATCCAGAGGAGCCCCGTGTCCGCCTCCTAGCTCGAGAGGAGGGATCCTTTCACTGCGTGATCGGGAAAGAATTCCTGGCCTTCCCGTCGCATCTCAAGAGGAGGCGCTCTCCACAGGAAAGGCGAGAGGAACTCCAGGGTCGTGCCTCCATTCCCAGAGTCCCCCAGATGTCTCAGTCCATTCCAGGGAAACCTGTTTTCCGTGCACTGCCTCGACTTTCAAGCCAAGCATCGACTCACACCACGGTGGCACGTGGGACAGCCCTGTGGGAAAGCCTCGTGGGAAAGCCTCGTGGGAAAGCCTCGTGGGAAAGCCTCGTGGGAAAGCCTCGAGGGAAAGCCACAGATCCCTTGATCCACACGAAGGGAAGGGCAACACTTCTGCTACAACTCGGGAGGAAAGTGCACGTGCATGCCCCTACTCGAGACGAGGACTGACGCCCCTGGCGAGACTACAGAAGTAGCCCAAAATCAATGTCAGCACTGGAGAGGAATCCTCAGGTTTCGGCACTGACTCCACACAAGGTCTTAGGCCCCAGCATCGAAGGGAGAGGAATCCCGAGAGGCCCCCGAGCAACTCGCATTGGGTCTGTCCTTTCCTGAGGCCACCAGAGCGGGACCTTGAAGTCCCCGTCGTAAGTCGAGAGCACCTGTCCCAACTCGAGAAAATACACGAGGTTCTCCCCTCCAGGCGAGATGAGGCCATTTCCGCTGAGGCTTCTCGAGGCTAATCACCCCTAACCTCTGGAACTCCCAAAGGGTCCGTCACACTTTTACTGCAACTTAAGAAGTTCCCCGACATACCCGGCTCCACTCGAGAGGAAGCACGAGAGTCCCGCCCACATCCAGAGGAGCCCCGTTTCCATCTCATAGCTCGAGAGGAGGGATACTTTCCCTGCGTGTTCGGGAAAGAATTCCCGGCGTTCCCGTCGCATCTCAGGAGGAGGCGCTCTCCACAGGAAAGGCGAGAGGAACTCCAGGGTCGTGCCACCATTCCCACAGTTCCCCAGATGTCTCATTCTATTCCAGGGAAACCTGTTTTCCCTGCACTGCCTCGACTTTCAAGCCGAGGATCGACTCACACCACGGTGGCACGTGGGACAGCCCTGTGGGAAAGCCTCGTGGGAAAGCCTCATGGGAAAGCCTCGAGTGAAAGTCACAGATCCCTTGATCCACGCGAAGGGAAGCGTGACACTGCTGCAACAGCTCGGGAGGAAAGCGCCCGTGCATGCCCCCACTCGAGACGAGGACTGACTTCCCTGGAGAGTCTCCAGAAGTACCCCAAGGTCCATGTCGGCACTGGAGAGGAATCCTCAGGTGCCGGCACTGACTCCATACAAGGTCTTAGGACCCAGCATCGACGGGAGTGGAATCCCGAGAAGCCCTCGAGCAACTCGCATGGGGACTGGCCTTTCCTGAGGCCACCAGAGCGGGTCCCTGTGGCTTTCCCACGAGGCTTTCCCACGAGGCTTTCCCACATGGCTGTCCCACGTGCCACCGTGGTGTCAGTCGATCCTCGGATTGAATGTCGAGGCAGTGCAGGGAAAACAGGTTTCCCTGGAATGGACTGAGACATCTGAGGGACTCAGGGAATGGTGGCACGACCCTGCAGTTCCTCTCGCCTTTCCTGTGGAGAGCGCCTCCTCTTGAGATGCGACGGGAACGCCGGGAATTCTTCCCCGACCACGCAGAGAAAGGATCCCTCCTCTCGAGCTAGGAGCCGGAAACGGTGCTCCTCTGGATGTGGGCGGGACTCTCGTGCCTTCTCTCGAGTGGAGACGGGTATGTCGGGGAACTTCTTGAGTTGTAGCAAGGGTGTGAGGGACCCTTTGGAAGTTCTAGAGGTTAGGTGTGATTAGCCTGAGACGCCTCAGAGGAAATGGGCCTCATCTCGCCTGGAGGGGATAACCTCCTGGATTTTCTCGAGTTTCGGCAGGTGCTCTCGATTACGACGGGGACCTCAGGGACCCGCTCTGGTGGCCTCAGGAAAGGCCAGTCCCCATGCGAGTTTCTCTGGGGCCTCTTGGGGTTCCTCTCCCGTCGATGCCGGGGCCTAAGATCTTGTGTGGAGTGGGTGCCGGAACCTGAGGATTCCTCTCCAGTGCTGACATGGATCTTGGGGTTCTTCTGGAGTCTCCCCAGGGGAGTCAGTCCTTGTCTCGAGTGGGTGCATGCACGTTCGCTTTCCTTTCGAGCAGTAACAGCAGTGTCACTCTTTCCTTCGCGTGGCTCAAGGGATCTGTGACTTTCCCTCGAGGCTTTCCGACGAGGCTTTCCCACAGGGGGGTCCCACGTGCCACCGTGATGTGAGTCGATCCTCGGCTTGAAAGTCGATGCTGTGCAGGGAAAACACGTTTCTCTGCAATGGACGGATACATCTGAGGGACTCTGGGAATGGTGGCACGACCCTGATGTTCCTCTCGCCTTTCCTGTGGAGAGCGCCTCCTCTTGAGATGCGACGGGAACGCCGGGAATTCTTTCCCAACCACGCAGGGAAAGGAACCCTCCACTTGAGCTAGGAGGCAGAAACGGGTCTCCTCTGGATGTTGGCAGGACTCACGTGCTTCCTCTCGAGAGGAGACGGGTAAGTCAGGGAACTTCTTGAGTTGCAGCAAGGGTGTGAAGGACCCTTCGGAAGTTCCAGAGGTTAGGTGTGATTAGCCTCGAGGCGTCTCAGCGGAAATGGGCCTCATTTCGCCTGGAAGCGAGAACCTCCTGAATTTTTTCGAGTTGCGGAAGGTGCTCTCAACTTACGACGGGACCTCTGAGACCCGCTTTATTGGCCTCAGGAAAGGCCAGTCCCATGCGAGTTGCGCGGGGGCCTCTCGGGATTCCTCTCCCGTCGATGCAGGGCCTAAGACCTTGTGTGGAGTGGGTGCCGGAACCTGAGGATTCCTCTCCAGTGCTGACATGGATCTTGGGGTACTTCTGGAGTCTCCCCAGGGGAGTCAGTCCTCGTCTCGATTGGGGGCATGCACGTCCGCTTTCCTCCCGAGCTGTAGCAGCAGTGTCACGCTTCCCTTCGGGTGGATCAAGGGATCTGTGGCTTTCCCTCGAGGCTTTCCCACGAGGCTTTCCTCCACAGGGCTGTCCTACGTGCCACCGTGGTGTGAGTCGATCCTCGGCTTGAAAGTCAAGGCATTGCAGGGAAAACAGGTTTCCCTGGAATGGACTGAGACATCTGGGGACTCTGGGAATGGTGGCACGACCCTGGAGTTCCTCTCGCCTTTCCTGTGGAGGGCGCCTCCTCTTGAGATGCGACGGGAACACCGGGAATTCTTTCCCGACCACGCAGGGAAAGGATCCCTCCCCTCGATATAGGAGGCGGAAACGGGGCTCACTGGATGTGGGCGGGACTCTCGTGCTTCCTCTCGAGTGGTGACGGGTATGTCGGGGAACTTCTTGAGTTGCAGCAAGGGTGTGAAGGACCCTTTGGAAGTTCCAGATGTTAGATGTGATTAGCCTCGAGACGCCTCTGTGGAAATGGGCCTCATCTCGCGGGGAAGGGAGAACCTCCTGGATTTCCTCGAGTTGCGCCAGGTGCTCTCGACTCACCCGGGTACCTCAGGGACCCGCTCTGGGGGACTCAGGAAGGGCCAGTCCCATGCGAGTTGCTCGGGGGCCTCTCGGGATTCCGCTCCCGTCGTTGCCGGGGACTAAGATCTTGTTTGGAGTTGGTGCCAGAACCTGATGATTCCTCTCCAGTGCTGACATGGATCTTGGGGTACGTCTGGAGTCTCCCCATTGGAGTCAGTAGTCTTCTCGAGTGGGGGCATGCAGGTTCGCTTTCCTCCCGAGCTCTAGCAGCAGTGTCACGCTTCCCTTGGCGTGGATCAAAGGATCAGGGGCATTCCCTCGAGGCTTTCCCACGAGGCTTTACCACGAGGCTTTCCCACAGGGCTGTCCCACGTGCCAACGTAGTGTGAGTCGATCCTCGGCTTGAAAGTCGAGGCAGTGCAGGGAAAACTGGTTTCCCTGGAATGGATTGAGACATCTGGGGGACTCGGGGAATGGTGGCACGACCCTGGAGTTCCTCTCGCCTTTCCTGTGGAGAGCGCCTCCTCTTGAGATGCGACGGGAACACCAGGAATTCTTTCCCGACCACGCATGGAATGGATCCCTCCTCTCTAGCTAGGAGGCGGAAACGGGGCTCCTCTGAATGTGGGCGGGACTCTCATGCTTCCTCTCAAGTGGAGGCGGGTATGTTGGGGAACTTCTTGAGTTGCCAGCAAGGGTGTGAAGGACCCTTTGGAAGTTCCAGAGGTTAGGTGTGATTAGCCTCGAGACGCCTCAGCGGAAATGGGCTTCATCTCGCCTGGAGGGGAGAACCTCCTGGATTTCCTCGAGTTGCGCCAGGTGCTCTCGACTCACCCGGGTACCTCAGGGACCCGCTCTGGGGGGTCTCAGGAAGGGCCAATCCCCATGCGAGTTGCTCGGGGGTCTCTCGGGATTCCCCTCCCGTCGATGCCGGGGCCTAAGATCTTGTGTGGAGTCGGTGCCGGAACCTGAGCATTCCTCTCCAGTGCTGACATGGATCTTGGGGTACTTCTGGAGTCTCCCCAGGGGAGTCAGGCCTCCTCTCTAGTGGAGGCCTGCAGGGGCGCTTTCCTCCCGAGCTGTAACAGCAGTGTCACTCTTCCCTTGGCGTGGATCAAGGGATCAGGGGCATTCCCTCGAGGCTTTCCCACGAGGCTTTCCCACGAGGCTTACCCGCTGGGCTGTCCCACTTACCACTGTGGTGTGAGTCAATCCTCGGCTTGAAAGTCGAGGCAGTGGAGGGAAAACAGGTTTCCCTGGAATGGACAGAGACATCTGGGGGACTCTGGGAATGGTGGCACGACCCTGGATTTCCTCTCGCCTTTCCTGTGGAGAGTGCCTCCTCTTGAAATGCGACGGGAACGCGGGGAATTCTTTCCCCACCACGCAGGGAAAGGTCCCTCCTCTCGAGAAGGAGGCGGAAACGGGGCACCTCTGGATGTGGGTGGAACTTTCGTGCTTCCTCTCGGGTGGAGATGGGTATGTCGGGGAACTTCTTGAGTTGCAACAAGGGTGTGAAGAACCCTTTGGAAGTTGCAGAGTTTAGGTGTGATTAGCCTCGAGACCCATCAGCGGAAATGGGCCTCATCTCGCCTGGAGGGGAGAACCACCTGGATTTTCTCGAGTTGTGGCAGGTGCTCTCGACTTATGACGGGGACCTCAGGGACCCCGCTCTGGTGGCCTCAGGAAAGGCCAGTCCCCATTCGAGTTGCTCAGGGGCCTCTCGGGATTCCTCTCCCGTCGATCCCGGGACCTAAGACCTTGTGTGGAGTCGGTGTCGGAACCTGAGAATACCTCTCCAGTGCCGCCATGGATCTTGGGGTACTTCTGTAGTCTCCCCAGGGGAGTCAGTCCTCGTCTCGAGTGGGGGCATGCACGTGCGCTTTCCTCCCGAGCTCTAGCAGCAGTGTCGCGCTTCCTTTCGCGTGGATCAAGGCATCTGTGCCTTTCGCTCCAGGCTTTCCCACGAGGATTTCCCACGAGGCTTTCCCACAGGGCTGTCCCACGTGACACCGTGGTGTGAGTCGATCCTCGGCTTGAAAGTCGAGGCAGTGCAGGGAAAACAGGTTTCCCTGGAATGGACTGAGACATCTGGGGGACTCTGTGAATGGTGGAATGACCCTGGAGTTCCTCTCGCCTTTCCTGTGGAGAGCGGCCTCCTCTTGAGATGCGACGGGAATGCCGGGCATTCTTTCCCGACCACGCAGGGAAAGGATCCCTCCTCTCAAGCTAGGAGGTGGAAACGGGGCTCCTCTGGATGTGGGCGGGACTCTCGTGCTTCCTCTCGAGTGGAGAAGGGAATGTCGGGGGACTTCGTGAGTTGCAGCAATGGTGTGAAGGACCCTTTGGAAGTTCCAGAGGTTAGGTGTGATTAGCCTCAGGACGTCTCATCGGAAATGGGCCTCATTGCTCCTGGAGGGGAGAATCTCCTGGTATTTTCTCGAGTTGCGGTAGGTGCTCTCGACTTAGGAAGGGGACCTCAGGGACCCAGTTTATTGGCCTCAGGAAAGGCCAGTCCCATGCGAGTTGCGCGGGGGCCTCTCGGGATTCCTCTCCCGTCGATGCAGGGCCTAAGACCTTGTGTGGAGTGGGTGCCGGAACCTGAGGATTCCTCTCCAGTGCTGACATGGATCTTGGGGTACTTCTGGAGTCTCCCCAGGGGAGTCAGTCCTCGTCTCGATTGGGGGCATGCACGTCCGCTTTCCTCCCGAGCTGTAGCAGCAGTGTCACGCTTCCCTTCGGGTGGATCAAGGGATCTGTGGCTTTCCCTCGAGGCTTTCCCACGAGGCTTTCCCACGAGGCTTTCTCACAGGGCTGTCCTACGTGCCACCGTGGTGTGAGTCGATCCTCGGCTTGAAAGTCAAGGCATTGCAGGGAAAACAGGTTTCCCTGGAATGGACTGAGACATCTGGGGGACTCTGGGAATGGTGGCACGACCCTGGAGTTCCTCTCGCCTTTCCTGTGGAGGGCGCCTCCTCTTGAGATGCGACGGGAACACCGGGAATTCTTTCCCGACCACGCAGGGAAAGGATCCCTCCCCTCGATATAGGAGGCGGAAACGGGGCTCACTGGATGTGGGCGGGACTCTCGTGCTTCCTCTCGAGTGGTGACGGGTATGTCGGGGAACTTCTTGAGTTGCAGCAAGGGTGTGAAGGACCCTTTGGAAGTTCCAGATGTTAGATGTGATTAGCCTCGAGACGCCTCTGTGGAAATGGGCCTCATCTCGCGGGGAAGGGAGAACCTCCTGGATTTCCTCGAGTTGCGCCAGGTGCTCTCGACTCACCCGGGTACCTCAGGGACCCGCTCTGGGGGACTCAGGAAGGGCCAGTCCCCATGCGAGTTGCTCGGGGCCTCTCGGGATTCCGCTCCCGTCGTTGCCGGGGACTAAGATCTTGTTTGGAGTTGGTGCCGGAACCTGATGATTCCTCTCCAGTGCTGACATGGATCTTGGGGTACGTCTGGAGTCTCCCCATTGGAGTCAGTAGTCTTCTCGAGTGGGGGCATGCAGGTTCGCTTTCCTCCCGAGCTCTAGCAGCAGTGTCACGCTTCCCTTGGCGTGGATCAAAGGATCAGGGGCATTCCCTCGAGGCTTTCCCACGAGGCTTTACCACGAGGCTTTCCCACAGGGCTGTCCCACGTGCCAACGTAGTGTGAGTTGATCCTCGGCTTGAAAGTCGAGGCAGTGCAGGGAAAACTGGTTTCCCTGGAATGGATTGAGACATCTGGGGGACTCGGGGAATGGTGGCACGACCCTGGAGTTCCTCTCGCCTTTCCTGTGGAGAGCGCCTCCTCTTGAGATGCGACGGGAACACCAGGAATTCTTTCCCGACCACGCATGGAATGGATCCCTCCTCTCTAGCTAGGAGGCGGAAACGGGGCTCCTCTGAATGTGGGCGGGACTCTCGTGCTTCCTCTCAAGTGGAGACGGGTATGTCGGGGAACTTCTTGAGTTGCAGCAAGGGTGTGAAGGACCCTTTGGAAGTTCCAGAGGTTAGGTGTGATTAGCCTCGAGACGCCTCAGCGGAAATGGGCTTCATCTCGCCTGGAGGGGAGAACCTCCTGGATTTCCTCGAGTTGCGCCAGGTGCTCTCGACTCACCCGGGTACCTCAGGGACCTGCTCTGGGGGGTCTCAGGAAGGGCCAGTCCCCATGCGAGTTGCTCGGGGGTCTCTCGGGATTCCCCTCCCGTCGATGCCGGGGCCTAAGATCTTGTGTGGAGTCGGTGCCGGAACCTGAGCATTCCTCTCCAGTGCTGACATGGATCTTGGGGTACTTCTGGAGTCTCCCCAGGGGAGTCAGGCCTCCTCTCTAGTGGAGGCCTGCAGGGCCGCTTTCCTCCCGAGCTGTAACAGCAGTGTCACTCTTCCCTTGGCGTGGATCAAGGGATCAGGGGCATTCCCTCGAGGCTTTCCCACGAGGCTTACCCACTGGGCTGTCCCACTTACCACTGTGGTGTGAGTCAATCCTCGGCTTGAAAGTCGAGGCAGTGGAGGGAAAACAGGTTTCCCTGGAATGGACAGAGACATCTGGGGGACTCTGGGAATGGTGGCACGACCCTGGAGTTCCTCTCGCCTTTCCTGTGGAGAGTGCCTCCTCTTGAAATGCGACGGGAACGCGGGGAATTCTTTCCCCACCACGCAGGGAAAGGTCCCTCCTCTCGAGAAGGAGGCGGAAACGGGGCACCTCTGGATGTGGGTGGAACTTTCGTGCTTCCTCTCGGGTGGAGATGGGTATGTCGGGGAACTTCTTGAGTTGCAACAAGGGTGTGAAGAACCCTTTGGAAGTTGCAGAGTTTAGGTGTGATTAGCCTCGAGACCCATCAGCGGAAATGGGCCTCATCTCGCCTGGAGGGGAGAACCTCCTGGATTTTCTCCGAGTTGTGGCAGGTGCTCTCGACTTATGACGGGGACCTCAGGGACCCGCTCTGGTGGCCTCAGGAAAGGCCAGTCCCCATTCGAGTTGCTCAGGGGCCTCTCGGGATTCCTCTCCCGTCGATCCCGGGACCTAAGACCTTGTGTGGAGTCGGTGCCGGAACCTGAGAATACCTCTCCAGTGGCCGCATGGATCTTGGGGTACTTCTGTAGTCTCCCCAGGGGAGTCAGTCCTCGTCTCGAGTGGGGGCATGAACGTGCGCTTTCCTCCCGAGCTCTAGCAGCAGTGTCGCGCTTCCTTTCGCGTGGATCAAGGCATCTGTGCCTTTCGCTCCAGGCTTTCCCACGAGGATTTCCCACGAGGCTTTCCCACAGGGCTGTCCCACGTGACACCGTGGTGTGAGTCGATCCTCGGCTTGAAAGTCGAGGCAGTGCAGGGAAAACAGGTTTCCCTGGAATGGACTGAGACATCTGGGGGACTCTGTGAATGGTGGAATGACCCTGGAGTTCCTCTCGCCTTTCCTGTGGAGAGCGCCTCCTCTTGAGATGCGACGGGAATGCCGGGCATTCTTTCCCGACCACGCAGGGAAAGGATCCCTCCTCTCAAGCTAGGAGGTGGAAACGGGGCTCCTCTGGATGTGGGCGGGACTCTCGTGCTTCCTCTCGAGTGGAGAAGGGAATGTCGGGGGACTTCGTGAGTTGCAGCAATGGTGTGAAGGACCCTTTGGAAGTTCCAGAGGTTAGGTGTGATTAGCCTCAGGACGTCTCATCGGAAATGGGCCTCATTGCTCCTGGAGGGGAGAATCTCCTGGTATTTTCTCGAGTTGCGGTAGGTGCTCTCGACTTAGGAAGGGGACCTCAGGGACCGGCTCTGTTGGCCTCAGGAAAGGCCAGTCCCCATGCGAGTTGCTCGGGGGCCTCTTGGGTTTCCTCTCCCGTCGATGCGGGGACTAAGACCTTGTGTGGAGTCGGTGCTGAAACCTGAGGATTCCTCTCCAGTGCTGACATGGATCTTGGGGTACTTCTGGAGTCTCCCCAGGGGAGTCAGTCCTCGTCTCGATGGGGACATGCACATGCGCTTTCCTCCCGAGCTGTAGCAGCAGTGTTCACGCTTCCCTTCGCGTGGATCAAGGGATCTGTGGCTTTCCCTCGAGGCTTTCCCTGGAGGCTTTTTCACGATGCTTTCCCACGAGGGCTTTCCCACAGGGATGTCCCACGTGCCACCGTGGCGTAAATGGATCCTCGGCTTGAAAGCCAAGGCAGTGCAGGGAAAAAGGTTTCTCTGGAATGGACTGAGACATCTGGGAGACTCTGGGAATTTGACACGACCCTGGAGATCCTCTCGCCTTTCCTGTGGGAGCGCCTCCTCTTGAGATGCGACGGGAAGGCCGGGAATTCTTTCCCGAACACGCAGGGAAAGGATCCCTCCTCTCAAGCTAGGAGGTGGAAACGGGGCTCCTCTGGATGTGGGCGGGACTCTCGTGCTTCCTCTCGAGTGGAGACGGGTATGTCGGGGAACTTCTTGAGTTGCAGAAGGGTGTGAAGGACCCTTTGGAAGTTCCAGATGTTATTAGACTCGTGACGCCTCAGCGGAAATGGGCCTCATCTCGCCTGGAGGGGAGAACCTCCTGGGTTTTCTCGAGTTGCGGCAGGTGCTCTCGACTTACTACGGGGACCTCAGGGACCCGCTCTGGTGGCCTCAGGAAAGGCCAGTCCCCATGCGAGTTGCACGAGGGGCCTCTCGGGATTCCTCTCCCGTCGATGCCGGGGCCTAAGATCTTGTCTGGAGCAGGTGCCAGAACCAGAGCATTCCTCTCCCAGTGCTGACATGGATCTTGGGGGTACTTCTGGAGTCTCCCCAGGGGAGTCAGTCCTCGTCTCGAGTGGGGGCATGCATGTGGGCTTTCCTCCCTAGCTGTAGCAGCAGTGTCACGCTTCCCTTCTCATGAATCAAGGGATCAGGGGCTTTCCCTCGAGGCTTTCCCACGAGGCTTTCCCACAGGGCTCTCCCACGTGCCACCGTGGTGTGAGTCGATCCTCGCTTCAAAGTCAAGGCAGTGCACGGAAAACAAGTTTCCCTGCAATGGACTGAGACATCTGGGGGACTCGGGGAATGGTGGCACGACCCTGGAGTTCCTCTCGCCTTTCCTGTGGAGAGCGCCTCCTCTTGAGATGCGACGGGAACGCCGGGAATTCTTTCCCCACCACGCAGTGAAAGGATCCCTCCTCCCGAGCTATGAGGCGGAATCGGGGCTCCTCTGGATGTGGGCGGGACTCTGGTGCTTCCTCTCGAGTGGAGACGGGTATGTCGGGGAACTTCTTGACTTGCAGCTAGGGTGTGAAGGACCCTTTGTAAGTTCCAGAGGTGAGTGTGATTAGACTCGAGACGCCTGAGCGGAAATGGGCCTCATCTCGCCTGGAGGGGAGAACCTCCTGGATTTTCTCGAGTTGCGGCAAGTGTTCTCAGCTAACGACCGGAACCTCAGGGACCCGCTCTGGTGGCCTCGGGGAAAGGCCAGTCCCCATGCGAGTTGCCACGAGGGCCTCTCCGGATTCCTCTCCCGTCGATGCCAGGGACTAAGATCTTGTGTTTAGTAGGTGCCGGAACCTGAGCTTTCCTCTCCAGTGCTGACATGCATCTTGGGGTACTTCTGGAGTCTCCCCAGGGGAGTCAGTCCTCGTCTCGAGTGGGGCATGCACGTGCGCTTTCCTCCGAGCTGTAGCAGCAGTGTCACGCTTCCCTTCTCGTGGAACAAGGGATCAGGGGCTTTCCCTCAAGGCTTTCCACGAGGCTTTCCCACGAGGCTTTCCCACAGGGCTGTCCCAACGTGCCACCGTGGTGTGAGTCGATCCTCGCTTGAAAGTCGAGGCAGTGCAGGGAAAAACAGGTTTCCCTTGAGTGGACTGAGACATCTGGGGACTCTCGGAATGGGTGGCACGACCCTGGAGTTCCTCTTCCCTTTCCTGTTGAGAGCACCTGCTCTTGAGATGCGACGGGAACGCCGGGAATTCTTTCCCCAACACGCAGGGAAAGGATCCCTCTCTCGAGATTAGTAGGCGGAAACGGGACTCCTCTGAATGTGGGCGGGACTCTCGTGCTTCCTCTTCGAGTGGAGACCGGTATGTCGGGGAACTTCTTAAGTTGCAGCAAGGGTGTGAAGGACCGTTGGAAGTTCCAGAGTTTAGGTGTGATTAGCTCGAGACGCCACAGTGGAAATGGGCCTCATCTCGCCTGGAGGGGAGAACCTCCTGGATTTTCTCGAGTTGCGGCAGGTGCTCTCGACTTACCACAGGGACCTCAGGACCCGCTCTGGTGGCCTCAGGAAAGGCCAGTCCCCATGCGAGTTGCTCGGGGGCCTCTCGGGATTCCCTCCCGACGATGCCGGGGCCTAAGACCTAGTGTGAAGTC
>NW_017214247.1:0-24608 GCF_001704415.2 Capra hircus
AAAAGAAGAAAAATTCTAGAGAATACAGTCACTGCTC
The DNA here is from genome assembly GCF_001704415.2 of Capra hircus. Classification (NCBI taxonomy): domain Eukaryota; kingdom Metazoa; phylum Chordata; class Mammalia; order Artiodactyla; family Bovidae; genus Capra; species Capra hircus. The sequence continues at coordinate 38 of NW_017214247.1, forward strand.
ATATTAAAGATAGAATAATATAGCTATCTATAAAAATCCTGACTCTGCATTTATAGAGTAATTTGGGGATAAATCCATGATTTGCTGCTGGGAACTCAAATGCTTAGCAGTTTGCTATATTACATTATAGCTTTCTTCAGCAGTCTCCAAAGTGCCTTCCAAATCGCTGACAGGACAGTTTTGCTGGCCCTAGATCTGGGGCGGCAGGAATTCCTCGATATGTTTCTTGAACTGATTGTTCCAAGTCTGGCTCTTCCAGGCTTGGGGATACCAGCTCTGACTCTTTCTGGGGTGGTTGCTTCAAGACCAGCTGTTCCAGCTCTGGCTGCTCCAGGTGGGATATCCTCGTCCGTTCACTCCGTATAGGCAGGTTTCCAGAAGAGGTCACCAAGCAGTCCTGTGCCAGAAACAGAAACCCAGGAATTCTGTGGCCCTGAGTCACAGAGTCCCTTGTTTTTCTGGTTCTGGAACCAGGGCTTCACCTGTCTGTAGCTAAGTTTCAGGATATTGGAAAGTTCTTGCATCTGCTGGAGGCTGATTCCTGCCTCTGAAGTCTGTCGTTGAGCACAGACACCTGGGTCTGAGTGAACATGGTTCTGATCTTCTGTTTCCTACCTGGGACCTTCTCTTCCTTCTTTGCTGCACTTTTCTCGGCAGGTATGGGCAATAGTTTTACTCTGGGGCTTGAGGAAGAATCAGGACTGTCCAGTCTCCTTGTCAAGGGTCTCAGCAGATGACCCTTGCAAGGACACCTGGTTTCCTTCAGGCCAGAAATTTCAGACATTGGTGAAGAGTCCCTGGAATTGGATGCTTTGGGGCCAAGCAGGCTGGGTCTATACTCATGTTGTGGAGTTGAAGCAGAGAGAGAAAAAACCTGTGAGCTAAATGGTAGGAAGAGTTCAGGCTTAAGAACCTAGGTAGAAGAGCTTAGAGAAAGGTGAAGACCTCCAGGTGTAAAAGAATTAAGAAGATGGAATGAATGGAATCAACTGTCAGATAACAGGAGCCAACCAACCCTATCTAGAGAAAGGAAAAAAAAGTCTTGATTCTTAAATGAGGTCTTACTCTCCAGCAGGCAGGGGTCCCTCCCTTGCCTGCCCTCCTGTCTTCACCCAGAGTACCTGCTGCCCTCCTAATAATGACTGTGACCAAATTGAAATCAGGTGAGAGACGCTTGCTGTGATGACCCAGTGGAGTTTATGACTCCACCATAAAGTGGATGGTGGAGGTGTGTGATATTGTTGAAAAAGAAATAGAAGATAAAAATCCTCGTCTTCACCTCTATTCTGAGCAGATGTTGTTCCCAGATGCTGTTGTCTTCAGTTTAATAAAAATATTTTGTTGTTGTTTAGCCACTAAGTGGTGTCTGACTCTGTGACCCCAAGGACTACAGTCCACCAGGTTCCTCTGGCCACGGGATTTCCCAGCAAGAATACTGCAGTGGGTTGACATTTCCTTCTCCAGGGGATCTTCCCGACCCAGGGATCGAACCAGTGTCTCATACACATGTCTCCTGCATAGTAGGTGGATTATTTCCTGCCAAACCACCAATAAAAATACTGTTGTTTAGTCACTCAGTCATGACTGACTCTTTGTGACCCCATGGGCTGCAGCCAGGCCTCCCTGTCCCTCACCATCTCCTGAAGTCTGCCCAAGTTCATGTCCATTGCATCGATGGTGCCATCCAGCCATCTCATCCTCGGATGCCTTCTTCTGTTTCTGTCCTCCATCTTTCCCAGCATCAGGTATTAATAAAAATATTAGTTCTTTGCAAATGTACTGCTCCTCCACCACAAGTAGCCACTATTTTCTGACTAGAAACTGAGGGAGAGAAGCAGTTCAGCCCCTGGGCCTGGGGGAGGCATCAGTAGGTAAAGGCAGGTGACCCCAGCTGGCACCTGTCGCCAGGCAGCTATTCTTGTGTGGCATTTCCAGGCTAAAAGAAAAAAAGATTGACAGGAAATGACAGAGGGTGTCAGTTTCCTCCCTGTCCCTGCCCTTTTTTGGTTCCCTTACAGCCTCCCTCCCCTTCCTCCATCCTCACTGGTGTCTCCATTTAACCCCTGATGTGCTGTAGACACATCCACATGGATGGCTGAGGAGTTCCCCAGGGAACATGCTGATGCCAGTACAGTAGCCCTAACACATATTGGGGAGGGGGTCAGCCGTGTGACAAGGAAAGTGCCAAGTGACTCAAGAGACAGAAAGCACATGATCCTGAGTCCCGCAGTTAACCACTGAGCTGAAAAAAACAAAAAACCCGTCTGGTGGGAAGTAAACATGATATGATCAGTTGTAGGGTGGCCTCTTGTCAAGATAAAGTCCTTGTATGGGGCCTGGGAGGATGCCAGGAGTAGAAGACTCTGGAAGTAGAGAATTCCTGGAGTCAATGCTGTGGGTGGGGTGGAGTGCTTCCTAGGAACCTGGCTCAGCCTCCTGAGCCCTGTTTCCCCTGAAACTGCTTCTGCTGCTGCTAGAAAGAGTTCAGGACACATGTGGTCGTGGGTGTCTAAGGGTGGGGCTGGTGGGGGGCGGTGAGTCTCTCTGTGCAGGTTCCTCGCTTCCTGCCTGAGCTGCTGGACAGACCTGGGGGAGAGCTGGGAAAATCTGGGATAGGGGGTGGTAAGAGGAAAGACAGGAAGGGGAGGAGGAAGGTGAAGGGAGAAGAAAGGACTAGGGAGCGATTAGGGGACAGTGAGGGGGACCCAGCCTGGAGAGGGGCACAGCAGAGTGCTCCTGGTAGAGGGCCCGCGCCCCGCCCCTCCCGCTCCCCCTCTTCCTTCTGTGTCATTTCCACCTCCCATCTTTGCCCCACACTGCCCATCCCTTGCCACCAACCCCTCCTGACCTCTTCCCCACCTCCATTTAGTGTCTCACACTCTTCTCTTCTCACACAAAACCCCACTTCCATTGGTGTCCCCACTCCCACCTGTTGCACCCCCAGGAGTCCCTCCCCATGAGCTTTGCAGGCAGGAGGGGACTGAAGGGAAGACAATTGCTCAGAGGCTCCAGGCTGATTGGAAACTGAAGGAGGGAGTGCAGCTCAGCCCCTGGGCCTGGGGAGGCGTCAGCAGGTGAAGGCTGGTGACCCCAGCTGACACCTTCCTCAGGCAGCTATTCTGTGTGGCATTTCCAAGCTAAAGGAAAAAAAGATTGAAAGGAAGTGACATGGGGGTGTCAGTTTCTTTACTATCCTTGCCCATTTTGGCTCCCTTACAACTTCAGTTCCAGGCCCAGGCCAGGAATAAGCCTGTTAATTTATTCCAAAGTCCAGGCCAAGGAAAGGCCAGTCATAGGAAGTCAGTCGTTATGGCAACCGCTCCAACAGCAGCCATCACCCGCCTTGGCCCCATACTCCCCATCCATGTTTCTTCTCCCAGCCCCCACCCTCCCAGACACCAGCCCCCTCATACTGCACACTGCCCTCTGTCACCCACACTCCACCCTGACTCTCCAGCTGCACACACTCACACACCCCTCATACACTCCGTGCTTCTCACTTATACTCCTTCCACCCTTGTGCACAGAAGCCCTCGAGAAATTTTCCATGCAGGTCTCCTCACACCCTCTCCCCACTTTGCACACCCCCACCCCCACCACACACTCTCCTTCACACACAAGTGCCCGCTTGCCTGCCCTCCACACTCCCCACTCTCTCCCAAGACACGCTGGGCTCCCCTCCCGCAGGGACCCTGGCTTCCTCACACTGTCTGCACACACTGCTTCACGCAAATTCCACGCAGAAGGCTCCCATCTACGCCCACTGCCATCCAGAAAATTCCCCTCACAGGCATTTCCCTTCACTGTCTCTCTCCTCTCTGGGGCCCCCAGGGCACCCCCCTCCGGGCCTCTGTATACACATGCTGTCCACTCCCCTTCTGTCCCAGGCTCAGCTGTCCACAGTCACACACACACACACACACACACCATCAAACACCCGACGTCCTGACATACTGAGTTGTAGTTGCTCCCCTCACACCCAACACACTCTCCCCGGTGGTCCCTCACTCTCCTCACACTTACCCTCCTCATCACAAATAAGTTTGTCACCGCCACACACACTCCTCTCTTCTGCCCTTCTCCTCTCAGGCACAACCCCCTTTCTATCTCACACACACACACACACACACACACTCATACTCTGATGAGTCCTCCCCCAAGACAGGGGGCCCTGCAGCAGTCTCAGAGCCCACACAGAGCTCGGGGTGGTTCTGGGGAGAGGCTGGCTGCCAGGACTCTGTCCCAGGGCTGAGCCAGGAATTTTTAGGTCTCTACCAGTCGGTCCTAAACTAAATCAACCCTGGATATTCATTGGAAGGACTGACGCTGAAGCTGAAGCTCCAATACTTTGGCCACCTGATACAAAGAACTGACTCATTGCAAAAGACCCTGATGCTGGGAAAGATTGAGGGTGGGGCAACAGAGGATGAGATGGCTGGATGGCATCACTGACTCAATGGACCTGAGTTTGAGCAAACTCTAGAAGATAGCAGAGGGCAGGGAAGGCTGGCGAGCTGCAGTCCATAGGGTCACAAAGAGTCGGACAGGACTAAGTGACTCAACAACAACCTGGATCCTACCCAAAACGGTGCTTTCTCTTTTTTACTGCTCCAGCCCCACACCTAAAGGAACTCACCAAATGCACTTCTACTAGCGTACAGCCCTGAGACGCCAGGAATAGTCATATTCATGTATTAATCAACCTAAAATTAATTTTTGTATATTGTGTCAAATAGAAATTCCTTTTTTATTTACATCATTAACCAATTATCCCTTTCCTATGTACTGATCAGCACACCCTTCACTGGTATTTCTTGCCACACCTACTAGATGTCAAGTTTCTAGACATCCCTGGGTCTATTTCTTTGCTGTTTTCTAAAACTGGTCTCCTGTCTGCATTATGACTCACCAGCTACCTTTGGTGTTGGGAATGCAGCTCAAGCCGATGCTGGCTAGGTTGGAAGTGAAGTGCTTTCATAAAAATTACCAGACTCAGCAGCTTAAAACAATCAAAATTTATTCTTTTGCAGCTGTGGAAAATAGAAGTCAGAAATAATTTGTGTCCTTGATATACAGGAGTTTTAATAAAAATTTGTGATTCTCATCCGAAAAGAAAAATGTACAACATCTTCATAACTGAGTTAACTGATTTTATTCCAGACAGGAGAAAACTTCCAATTTGTCTAGATATTAGTGAAAACTGAGATATTAATTTTTTGTTGAAATGTGACACCCCTACAGTTTAGTGCACAAATCTCAACAAATGGCCAGTCAGTCAATTCAGTTGCTCAGTTGTGTCCAACTCTTTGTGACCCCATGAACTGCAGCATGCCAGGCCTCCCTGTCCATCACCAACTCCCAGAGTTTACTCAAACTCATGTCCATTGAGTTGGTGATGCCATCCAACCATGTCATCCTCTGTCGTCCCCTTCTCCTCCTGCCTTCAATCTTTCCCAGCGTCAGGGTCTTTCAAATGAGTCAGCTCTTCGCATCAGGTGGCCAAAGGATTGGAGTTTCAGCTTCAACATCAGTCCTTCCAATGAACACCCAAGACTGGTCTCCTTTAGGATGGACTGGTCAGATCTCCTTGCAGTCCAAGGGACTCTCAAGATTCTTCTCCAGCACCACAGTTCAAAAGCATCCATTCTTCGGCGCTCTGCTTTCTTTATAGTCTAACTCTCACATCCATACATGACCACTGGAAAAACCATAGCCTTGACTAGACGGACCTTTGTTGGCAAGTTAACGTCTCTGCTTTTTAACATGCTGTCTAGGTTGGTCATAACTTTTCTTCCAAGGAGTAAAGTAAGCGTCTTTTTATTTCATGGCTGCAGTGATTCTGGAGCCCCTTAAAATAAAGTCTGCCACTGTTTCCCCATCTATTTGCCATGAAGTGATGGGACCGCATGCTGTGATCTTTGTTTTCTGAACATTGAGCTTTAAGCCAACCGTTTCACTCTCCTCTTTCACTTTCATCAAGAAGCTCTTTAGTTCTTCTTCACTTTCTTCCATAAGGGTGGTGTCATCTGCATATCTGAGGTTATTGATATTTCTCCCAGCAATGTCGGGTGAGTGGTGGCTGCTTGGTGCTGGAGCAGCCGTGAATAGGTACTCCATGTCCAAGGTCAGGAGCAGTGGCTGCGCTTCGCTGGACTGGCCATGTGGAGATACCCCTTGCACAAGGTCAGAGAAACCCCAGTAAGATGGTAGGCACTGAAGCAGCTGTGAGGAGATACCCCTGTCCATCACCAACTCCTGGATTGAGTCATTGATGCCATCCAACCATCTCATCCTCTGTCCTTATTAAGGAATGTAGAAAAAAAAAATTGTCCTTTCCTCCTCCTTGGGAATTCCAGACCCCTATCTCCTTCTTTAGAGCTCCAGACCCCTTTTTCCTCCTCGGGGCCCCTGGAATTCTTATCAACCTGCCTAGGAATTGACTCTCTCAGCTTGAGGATGGACCTCTCTTCCCTGTGTCTTCACATGGCCCTCCATGTAACATACCAGGTCTGCTCCATTTTCTTATAAGAATACCAATCAGATTGGATTAGGGGTAGACCCTAATGGCCTAATTTTAACATTATTTATATTTTTCATTAAATATGGTCATATTCTGAGGTCCTGGGGGTTTAGGGTTTTAACACGTGAATTCAGGGGAATACAATTTTGGCCATAAAGGCATGAAGTAACTTAACTGTGCATAAAAGTGAGAACACATAAAGTATATCTCATTAAACCACGTATGTTTATTCCTAACTCATTTTCCTCCTGTTGCTGCTGTTGCTACTAAGTCGCGTCAGTCGTGTCCGACTCTATGCCACCCCATAGACGGCAGCCCACCAGGCTCCCCCATCCCTGGGATTCTCCAGGCAAGAACACGGGAGTGGGTTGCCATTTCCTTCTCCAATGCATGAAAGTGGAAAGTGAAAGTGAAGTCGCTCAGTCGTGTCTGACTCTTCTCGACCCCATGGACTGCAGCCTACCAGGCTCCTCCATCCATGGGATTTTCCAGGCAAGAGTACTGCAGTGGGGTGCAACTGCCTTCTCCGCATTTTCCTCTTAACAGAGTTTAAAAGTGCCAACAAACACTCCAATTCCACCTAACATGGAGGGAACTCATGGAAAAGCATCAGGTAAATCTGATACTCTGATTATGAGCAAGTATCTTATTTAGCAAATTCTTCAACATGACTAAGTCAATACATGGTAAGGGCCCATCAACAGCCATGGAAAGTCAGGAGTTCTTTAGCTTCTTGGTAAAAACACCTCCGAGTAGAAGAGAATATACTAGATTGGCAGCCAGACTGTCCATAAGGATCAGTTTCTTCATCCAAGGGCTCATCTAATATTTCCACCTTCTCATGGTCAATGGAAGAAACATCAGATGATGGAATGAAGAGCTGTTAGAACATTAGGTAAACTGTTGAACTGAATCATGGTATTGTCAGAAAGGAAACATTTTTTTTTTCATGAAAGAACTGGGGAAACTGTAGGTGTGATCTCAAGAAGACAACACCCCACCCCAGACTTTTGAAGTTTAGACCCTGCCTCTCCCCTCCCTGCCACAGGAGGGAAACTGGGTTTGCTGCCTGCACAGCCTCTTCTACCACAACAACTGAGTAATTTTAGACCTACCAGGAAGTGTGGGGGCCCCTGACTAAGAAAGAGCATCCTTCAAGGTGCCAGTAGACAGGGACTTGGGTGAGACCTGTGGCTCACCTCTCCCAAGTCCTGACCAGAACAAACCTGCCCAGGAACCAGAGGCCAGCCTGATTCTAACCTGCCATGGTCCCTGATTTCTTCATACATTTCTTGATGATGATGACAATTAGGCAGATGAAGATGATGAAGATGATGATCAATAGGAGGATGTATTTAGTTAACGGGATAGATGCAGGCTGGTTATTGGGGGCCTTTGTGAGTGGTTGTAAAACAAAAAAGCACAAGCTTTGTCATATCTAAGAATCCACTTTCCTCGGCATCTACTGTCCCCAGACAGCACCTGTCCATGTAACATAGATGCTGGCTCATTATGTGAAGCCATTGGGCTAGAAAGAGGAATGGAGTTGGGCTCTGTCCTCATAACAGAGCTCATATTTCTACTGAGGGAGACTATTTGATAATCTTGCAGGTGGACACGCTTACTGTGGGGAGACCTTTTTAGGGAGAACACAGCTGGAGAAGTGCTTAATTAGGTCTGGGGAGGGGTGAGGGCTTCTCTAAGTGACATTTGAGCCGGTTAAAGGATCAGGACAACAGGAAGGAGAGAAGGTATGGAAACACAATATGTATATAAATCTGGGGGCCATTTAGCACGGCTAGGGAACTGGGTCATTGGTTAATGAGGAAGGGGGCTCCTGTGGTAAGGGAAAGTGGGCTGGGAAAGGAGGATGCTGGCAAGTTCTGTGCTATGCCCATCACTGACTTTCCAGACAGGAAGTCCACCAAGAGATCAGTCACTCCATCCATCATATATTTCAGTTGCACAAACATATGTGCTCACATCCACACATGAAGGCACCAGACCTTTGAAGAGAGCTACCACCTCCCCTACACCCCGCTCAGGTACCTGTGATGCTCTGGGAGCAGCATGTTCTCCCAGTGTTTCAGGAATTCCCTAAGCCAATAGCTGCAGTCTCCTGTTGAGATGGTCCTGAAATACTCTGCCAGTTCCTGGTTGTTCTCCCACTCCACCTTGATGCCTGTGGCTCCAGGATCAATAACTGTCCAGGTTATGCTCATGGTGTCAAGGAGGAGGACTGTCCGTCCATTGAGGCTGAAGTGCAAGGATGCACCAGAGCATTGCTCGGCTTCACACTGACAACACAGGCTGACCTGCAGGGAGGGAGGACCTGCACCCCACACACACAAGTAATCATCCTGGACTCTCCACAGTCCCTCCTCCCCAGTCACTCAAGTGTGTCTGCACATCTAGGGGCCCGTGATCTTCCGACCATGACCTCCCCCTCTTACCCATCAGGTCCACCAGGTCTCTAAGGCTGGATCGTGTTCAGTCCTTTCACAGGAATCCTCTCCTTGCATGCACTCTTTCTCTTGCTATCTCCAGCTCCCCACCCCCTTCCCATACTTACCCCTCGTCTCCTTTTTGTCCAGTTTGGTGACAGGCAGGACCATCTTGAGCTCTTTTCCTGCTTCTGCCAGTGTTTGGCTGAATTCAGTCCACACTTTCGTGTCGTTTACCTCCTTCCCCAGGAAACCCAAAGGTTTGACCTTGTTGCTGTCACTGTCATACTGGAGGAAAGGAGCCCTGGACTTGGCACCAGAGCTGGCCAGGTCTGGACTGAGATTTGACAGTGAGGTCAAGGCACAGAGGGTGGGCGTCTGTGAGAGAAAACCACAGGCGTGTCTTGGAGATTCCCCTCCAGGGCCTGGTTGCAGAGGGAGGGGGTCTCTATCCCAGACTCCCTCCCTCTGCTGTATCCTCAGTCCTGCCTCACCTTTAACTGTCTGAGGTTTAATCTCTTTGATGCCACTGTGGATCCCTTGGGTCCAATATTGTTAGCAGGAAGATTTATCTGACATATTTTTACCATCATGTACCAACTTCTGAGGCAGCAAAAACAAGACAATCTCTGCCTTCTAGTGACTTAAAAATCCATCTGAACAAACAGGACTTTCAACAGGAATGGAAAAAAAAAGGCCCCGGAACACAGGCTACATTCACGATGGGCCCCTGGTCATCAGGAAGGTTTTACTGCAGTAGGAGGTGGGGTTTGCCAGGAGAGGGAAAGCTGCTACAGGAATCTTGGGCTGGAGTCCCTGCACACTGGGTGTCACCTCCTGGGCAGCCAGTCCAGCTAAACGACACCCTCACCATCCTAAGAGCAGGGGGACAGGCCCCCACCAGGGTGGAGCCCCTTCCTTTCCCCTCCTCCCATGCTCCACTTCCCCTGCCAGAACCCCAGGTCCCAGGACACTCACTGCCCAGAGTCTTCCTGGGTTCTATCAGCAGCAGTATCAGTAAAAGATGGCCTGCAGTGTGAGCTAGAGACAGTCCTTCCAGCAGTTTTAGGAGAGTAAGGGGCAAATCGTAGCCTCGAGGGTGTCTATACCTCTGCCCGCTGCCCAGAGTCTTCAGTCCGAGACTGAGGAAGCCTTGTTGAAAAACAATGCAAAGAACAAGTATACCAAGGAAGCATCTTGCAAGTATTCAAATTCATTAAAAACAGCAACAACAACCAGAAAAAACAGCGGCGACATTAAAAAGCAAAATTCACTTTAATACCCCACCCTTAAAGAACCCTTAACTTTTGTGAACAAAATGCTCCGGGTAGTGTTGGCTTCTCCCCTCTGCCCCACCCGACCCCCGACCCCCGACCCCCAGCTGCCTCTTTTGCTTCTTTTTCCATCTTCTGCTCAGTCATTCTGCATCCCCACCCCCCTACCCCCTCCCTCAACTTCCTTCTCTATCCTACCCTGGCGGACTTTTTCTTCAGTGATCAAAATTCACTCTCACCCAGTGCACTCCAGCGTTAATCAGGCTAGCCGCAGGCGACCGCATGTGATCAATGGAAGGCGTGTGTACAAGGAGTTGGAGCCAAAACTCCAGAAAGGCCTGGACGCTGTAACTAAATAACTATAGCAATAAATGAAGTGCTCTAACTTGGCATTCTGCCAACTCCTAAGACCACTTGAGCAGCAAGCTGAAAGCTGAAAGCGGAGCTGTGGGAATCTCAGTCCTTTCTTATCAACCAGCAGTCCGCAAACTCTCCTTCCGGATAGTTCACCCCAGCCTTCGCATCTCCCCCCGCAGCCCTCTTCGTCCCCACCCCCTCCCGTGGCCCCGAGCATCCACCGCGCAAGTGGCTCAACTCCGCGGTCTCAGGGGTGGTGCCTTCCGGGTGGCGGGAGAAGACGGAGCCCTCGGTGGGAAGATCCGCCCTGGGGTCTCACTCGTCGCCCACTCCTCCCTCCTCACCCGGCTCCCGGGTCGAACGCCTGTGATCGGCGGGGCGCGGTCCTCGCCTGCCCGCTCCGTCCGAGGTCGCAGGTTGAGATGGTCGGTGTTCGAAATCCCAAGAGAAATCCGAAACGGAGATTCCAGCTTGAATCGCTCTCGCCCGTCGCGACGCGCGGCCCCGACTTGGCCAGGGCTCTGTCCGCTGCGTCCAGTCGGTGACAAAGAGGGGCACCGGCCCGGGGCAGGGAACCGACAGCCCCGGGGAGAGGCGGGAGCACCCGGGCCGCGGAGCCCCGAGAGGAGGTCTCAGCCCAGCAGCGCCGCATGCGTGGTGACCACGCGGTTCTGGCCTCTGGCGAAACTGGACGGACCGGACTCCGCCTACGCGACTGGAGACTGTTCTCTCTCTCTCTCTTTTTGTCTGTACCTGAAGATGTGTACCTGAAGGAGTAGTTAATTCCCTGCTAACACTTAGAGGGTGGTCCCAAGGAGCTTACACTGTGCCTTGCCAATCGTCTGAGTCAGGACTCAGAAGCCTAGCGTGTATCCCAGTCGCTTGTGCCCCCTATTTCCTAGAATTCCAGCTTCTTCTCCCCAACTACTTCAACTCTGCTATTTTAGGAATTTGCCCCCCTAACCCCTCCCCCCACCCATGCTTCCTAAACACTAAACAGACATTTTTACTGCAGCCACACTGCAGTCCCTCTTTGATGGGGTTATGATAAGTCCAGCTAAATAAGCAGATGAAACACACACATAAGTACACGACCCCGGACAGCTAGTTTACTCTCCAGGTGTCCCTCCCCACCTCCCATCTCACTAATCTCACCAACCTTCTTGGAGGTCTATGATCAAGACTGGGACAAGTCAGAGGGCAAAGGGCACCACCAGCCTCTCTAGCCACAGTCCCTCACTGCCCCTCACGCCAGAGTTGCCCTCTTATTCACCTTGAGCCTCCAGGGTCCCAGGCATACAGGTCTTCCCCAGCCTACACGCACCCCTCACGTCACACTGCCTCCCACACTCTCTCTCTTGTGGTTTTGGTTCATGTAAGATGTGTCAGAGTGCCATTTCCTCTGTTGTGGCTCATAATCACTTTCCAGATCGTCTGTCCTGGGGCACCACTGGGTGCTTGTCCTGAGAATGTGTGAAGTCACCATGGCAGAGGGTACTAAGTTGCTTCAGTGGTGTCCGACTCTTTGAGGCCCCATGGAGTGGAGTGGGCTGCCATGTCTTCCTCATGGCAAAGGGACATTTAGCCTATAAATACCAAGAGTTTGTGAGGAGTGTCTGAGAGTTCCAGTCTGGGGAAAAGTTGATCTAACTTTTCCTTAAATCGTTTGTTTCCGTGAGAAATCTTGGGCTTCCCAGGTGGTGCTCGTGGTGAAGAACCCACCTGCCCATGCAGGAGATCTGAGAGATGTGGGATTGATCCCTGGGTCAGGAAGATCCCTTGGAGGAGGAAATGGCAACCCACTCCAGTGTTCTTGCCGGGAGAACCCCATGGACAGAGGAGCCGGCAGGTTACAGCCCAAAGGGTTGCAAAGAGCTGGAAATGACTGAGGTGACAGGCGCACATGAGAAATCTTGCACGTCAAGGCTTCTGCTCTCATTCTCCCTCCACGTTATATAATGATTTGATATTTGTATATATTGTGAAGTTGAAAACCATAACCGTCTAGGTAACAACCATCACCACACCCATAGTTACAATATTTTTTATCCTTTTGGTGAAAACGTCTAAGATCTACACTCTTAGCAATTTTCCAATATATTGATACATTCCAGTTGTCCCTAGGTGTCTGCTGGGGATTGGTTCCAGAGCCACTTAGGATACCTCAGTCCTCTGATGCCTGGGTCCCGTAGGCTGTCCTCTGTATCCATGGGTCCCCATTGGAGAATTCAACCAACTCCAGAATCAACCAGTGGCAGATTGGGTAGTACTGCATTTATTGAAAATAATCTGAGTTCAAGTGGACGCACACAGTTCAAACCAGTGTTGTTCAAGGGTCAACTGAACAGTATTATAAACCATGCTATATACTACATCAAATCCCCTATGATTATACAGTGGAAGTGAGAAATAGATTTGAGGGATTAGATCTGATAGAGTGCCTGATGAACTATGGACGGAGGTTCATGACATTGTACAGGAGATAGGGATCAAGAGCATCCTCATGGAAAAGAAATGCAAAAAAGCAAAATGGCTGTCTGAGGAGGCCTTACAAATAGCTTCCAAAAGAAGAGAAGCAAAAAGCAAAAGAGAAAAGGAAAGATATAAGCATCTGAATGCAGAGTTCCAAAGAATAACAAGGAGAGATAAGAAAACAATCAATGCAAAGAAAGAAATAGAGGAAAAGAACAGAATGGGAAAGACTAGAGATATCTTCAAGAAAATGAGAGATACCAAGGGAACATTTCATGCAAAGATGGGCACAATAAAGGACAGAAATGGTATGGACCTAACAAAAGCAGAAGATATTAAGAAGAGGTGGCAAGAATACACAGAAGAACTGTATAAAAGAGATCTTCATGACCAAGATAATCCCGATGGTGTGATCACTCACCTAGAGCCAGACATCCTGGAATGTGAAGTCAAGCGGGCCTTAGAAAGCATCACTACGAACAAAGTTAGTGGAGGTGATGGAATTCCAGTTGAGCTGCTTCAAATCCTGAAAGATGATGCTGTGAAAGTGCTGCACTCAATATGCCAGCAAATTTGGAAAACTCAGCAGTGGCCACAGGACTGGAAAAGGTCAGTTTTCATTCCAGTCACCAAGAAAGGCAATGCCAAAGAATGCTCAAACTACCACACAATTGCACTCATCTCACATGCTAGTAAAGTAATGCTCAAAATTCTCCAAGCCAGGCTTCAGCAATACATGAACCATGTACTTCCAGATGTTCAAGCTGGTTTTAGAAAAGGCAGAGGAACCAAATTGCCAACATCTGCTGCATCACTGAAAAAGCGAGAGAGTTTCAGAAAAACATCAATTTCTGCTTTATTGACTATGCCAAAGCCTTTGACTGTGTGGACCACAATAAACTATGGAAAATTCTGAGAGAGATGGGAATACCAGACCACCTGACCTGTCTCTTGAGAAATCTATATGCAGGTCAGGAAGCAACAGTGAAAACTGGACATGGAACAACAGACTGGTTCCAAATAGGAAAAGGAGTACGTCAAGGCTGTAAATTGTCACTCTGCTTGTTTAACTTCTATGCAGAGTACATTATGAGAAACTCTGGGCTGAAAGAAAGCACAAGCTGGAATCAAGATTGCCGGGAAAAATATCAATAACCTCAGATATGCAGATGACACCACCATTATGGCAGAAAGTGAAGAGGAATTAAAAAGCCTCTTGATGAAAGTGAAGGAAGAGAGTGAAAAAGTTGGCTTAAAGCTCAATATTCAGAAAACGAAAATCATGGCAGCTAGCCACGTCACTTCATGGGAAATAGATGGTGAAACAGGGGAAACAGTGGCTTCCTGGGAGCACCATCTCCTGCAGAAAAAGAAAGAGGTGTTGGTCCAGGAGGCTGAGGAACTCCTGTCACTTTCCTGGGGCTGCCCCTCACCAGCCCCTCCTCCAGCTCCGCCCTCACTGAGGGGCTTTTATGTCTCCACCACCCACCCCCACCTCAGGCCAGCAGCTCCTTGTCACCTCCTCCTTCCTTCCTGCATCACAGAGTCAGGCCAGGCCCAGACACTCCCTGCTCAGGCTCAGGACTGGAGCCAGTGAGGAATCAACCGGCTCCCTTTACTCAGGTCTGGATCCCCCCTGAGGGGGGCCTAAAGGACCAGGGAGCAGGTCCCCAGAGGAGGGGCCTTGCTTTCTGACAGCCTTGGGGGACTGCAGGCAAACTCCTTCCTTCGCACCCCTCCAGCCTCTGAGCAGCACATACAGCTCTCAGGACCAGGGTCCCTGCCCCCATCTCTTCCTGGTCCCCCCAGCTGGGCACCTCCACCCAGCTCAGGCCCACCATCCCCAGGCATCTCTGCTCAAGGCAGGGCCACTCAGTGATGGAGGCTCTGGGTCCCCAGGAGGCTGATGACATGCAGGCTAAGTCACCACTGCAGCTGCTCCAGGAGCACAGGCCTGGCCTCAACCCTTGCCCCAGTCTCTGCTGTGGGGCTCCTGCCTTGCCTGCTTGACCCAAGCCACTTCCTGTGAGAACAGGCCTTTGGAGTTGGGTCTGCAAAGGCCTTCCCACACCTTCCTCCTGGGATGAGAGCCCGGCCCCTCTCATCTTGGCCCCTGGGTGGGTCCCCTCCCTGCTGACACATCATGTGGAGCCCCCATGCTGCTCTCAGCCCCCGGGAGTCCTGCCCTTGCCCTGAGTGCCTACTGTTCTCACACCACCTACCCTGGGCCCTGCCAGCCAGCAGTCTGTGCTCAGTCAGGGGACTTGGCTAAACCCTTTAAGCATCAGTAGGCGCTCAGCCTGGTGAAGGCCCCTCCCTTTTCACAACGTCACCTGACAAGTGAGGACCTCTCAGAACTCAGGGCTGAGCTTGTCTGAGTTCTGCTCTCATGTGATATGGGGTCTTTTTCACTGGCTCATTTCCAGGATGAGGTGGTTCAGTGAGGGGGCAGGGGTTGGCTGGAATTCACCTTTCCTGGCCTCACACCAGGCCCTGTGCCCCTGCCTTCCCTCTGAATTCTGCCCTCAGTACCTGTTCCTGGAAAGGACTCAGCCCAGGAAGACAGTTATGATGAAACTGGTGAGGACTACAGGGAGGATCCAGGTGATGTGCTTGATGGCTGCAGCCATGGGCTGCAGGGTAGAGGGGCCTGTGGTTGGTGATGCTGCAAGGAGAGATAAGAGTGAAGCCCTTGTCCAGACCCCAAACTCGGCAGATGCCTCCTTGCCCCCCTGACTCAGTACCCCTACTGTGCAGACAGCTGGCACCCATCACATGGAGGCCCCTGTGATAGATCCTCAGGCCAGACGGGGCAAAGGGAGGAGCCCAGTCCTCATGGGGCTCTGACAGCTAATGGGGGAGCTAGGTTTCCAACACAGCCACTCAGTCCTGCTGCGACATCAGAGACGGTGACCTAAGGATGGAGTCCTCAGGAGCTACAGCAGATGTGGTATTGACAGTTTTCCAGAAGAAGGACTGGTGACATTTAGAAGAAGATTCTGGAAAGAGGGTACAGTGAGAAATAAATCCCAGAAATCAAAAAGAGGTCTACAGGATTTGGATCAGCAAAAATCTACGTTCAGTGGTTCAAACGCCTGTGCTGTGAGGAGAGACGTCAGGAGGTGGAAGAGGAAGGAGGATGACAGAGCATCCCACATCATTGTTCTCCCAGGAACAACTCACTTTTTAAATTTATTTTTTTACATTCATTTTTTACTTTTATTCACTCCAAAAACATTGTTAATTGGGGTATAGCCATTAACAATGTTATGATAGTTTCAGGTGAACAGTGAAGGATTCAGCCATAGATATACATGTACCCCTTCTCCCCTAAACCCCTCTCCCATCCAGGCTGGCACATACCACTGAGGAGAGTTCCATGTGCTACACCACCGGGAGCTTGTTGGTTATCCATTTACATATAGCGGTGTGTACATGACCTTCCCAGAGTCCCTAACTCTCCCTTCCCCCAGGTAACCATAAGCTTGTTTTCTAAGTCTGTGAGTCTCTTTCTGTTTTGTAAGTTTTCTTGTACTATTTCTTTTTAGATTCCACATATAAGGCATGTCATATGGTATTTCTCCTCTTTCTGACTTAGATCACTCAGTATGACACTCTCTAGGGCCATCCATTTCAGGGACAGCTAGGATGGATCACTTTGCCAAAACACACACATACACAGACACACACAGACACACATATGCACACACACAGGGTGGGTCCATATCACCTTGAGTGGACTACCATTTCTTTATACTCGTCTCACTTACACGAGCTCTTCAACATTTTCTCCCAGCGCACCAATAACTCCCGAAGCCAGGCCCGACAGTCTCCATGGAGACCTTCTTGAAGAAGTCGGTCACAGCTCTGTCCTTCTCCCACTTCTCTTTAATCCGCCTCCCTCCAGAATGATCCACTGTCCAGTGCCCATTCTCTGAATCAAAGCGGAGGCACATTTCTCCATTGATGCCAAACTGCCAGGATCCACTGATGCGTCCATCCTCTTCACACCACACGTCATCCTGCCCTTCAGGGTCAGCGGGTCTGACCCCACCAAGGAAATGAAAGAGCTCAGGCTCTGGACTTGACGAATTCTTTGCCTCACCGTGTCCACCTCTCCTGGGCCCACGTAATCTGGCCCTGTTCTCTCCTCCAAGGCCGCTTCTTCTACTGGACTACTAGGGAAGGACCAATACCCAGTTGAATTTTTTATCCATAAACAATGGATGCAGCTCCTTCAGTATTTGGACTTCCTAACTCATCTCTGGACTCGATGGACAAGAGTTTGACTTGATGGGAATGAGTTTGAGCAACCTCTGGGAGTTGGTGAAGGACAGGGAAGCCTGGCATGCTGCAGTCCTTGGGGTTGCAAAGAGTGGGACACGACTGAGTGACTGAACTGAACCTAATTGAACTCACCTCTGGGTGTGTGTTTCTCCAGTATAATGTCAGGCAGTTGCCCCTTGAGGAAGTCCCCCGATGTCTCTGAGTGTTTCTCTCTGTGTTTCCCAAGTGTTCATAGTTTTCACCTCCTCTCCCAATGGATTTGTGGATTGGATCATGGCGCCACCACAGTCATAGGAGAGAGAAGCATTCCCATCTACCTGGCCTTGAGCCACACCCAACGGCTCTCCAGAACTGGGCTGAGGATCGACGGGGAAGTTGTAGCAAAAGGAGTGAGAGTCTGTGAAGGAAAACGCAGGTGAGGGCAGGTTTTGGAGAAGAAGACCCATTACCTCCTCCCCCTACTTATGTGAGAGCAGAGGAAAGCTGCAGGGCTGGGGTGGTAGAGCAGGAAGGCCCCGCTGCCCCCCAACACCACCTACAGGCTGAGCAAGTGGAGAAACCACATAGCATTATCTCTACTCTGCTCATAAGGCCCACACAGAACCCAAAGCTCTAGAAAGGAGAATTCACAATTGGGGTCACAGGATTTAGCAAGGCCAGGGAGATGTTGCTGATCTACCACTTTGATGGGCCTTGGAATCGTGGAGAAGGCCTGGCCCACATGGCATGAAAGAGAAAATCCAGAACTTCCGAGGCAGGTGGTAGAGGAGGGGATCAAAGGCTCAGAGAAGTGAATGTGCCAGGGTGGGCACCGGTATGAAAGGGCAGGAAAGTGTGCAGTCCCCCAGGTTCTATGGAGCCCCGAGAGGGAAGAACAGATGAGAAGCATCTCCAACAGCTCCAGGGTGACTTTTGTTGAGGGTCAGGTTGGTGGTGGGACTGGTGTTCCTGTGCGCTTCTAGTAGGAGTGAGGATGGAGAAGGGGAAAGAGCTGTTGCCCGGGGGAGTGCCCTATGTCAGAAACAAAGCAGATGCAAGCAGCCAAGGGGACCAGAGAGCCCTCCTGCACCCAGGCCTCACTGTAGAGAGTACCACGCTGGCTCCTAGCACAGGGGTGATCCTAGAGGCAGACAGATGAGCAGTGAGCCCAGTTAAAAACTACACGATTGAAAGGAAAAATTATATAAAAAAACAGAGACAAACACAAGGCTGGGTGTTCAGGAACCTGAATGCAGACATCCCAACAAAATGTCCAGATCCTTCATGCCGTATCCAGCACTGAGTCAGGTCTTATATTCAGAATCCATTCCTAGAGACAGAGATGCCAGGCATCAGCAAGGAGGGCCCTCTTATCACCACAGCAAGTGCAGAAAGCCTTAAGGGGTCATTGACTGGGGTAAGTGCACACTTGGCAGAGAAGCCATCCCCACATTCATAAGGACCTAGAGTGGGACTGTCGTCATGTCCAGCAGTCTGAAACATCATCATGGCCCGCCTGTTATTACTGTGGTGCCTGAGATCTGTGTAAGGAATACACATCTGTCCCACGTCCTGCCCACAGAAGTGTCACCCATTCACTGGTCCTCATAGTGCTCATTTCACATCCACTGCATTTGAATATGAATGAAAAATCTTCACAGTTAGTAAGTTACCGTGCAGTGAGGGCCACACCATCCAATTGTTCACACTCCTGACACTGACCTTCATCCCCCGATAGTACATGTAAGCAATATCATATTCTGGGGAAAATGACAGAGAGGAGTACCAACCTACAACCCTCCAGGGCTGCAGGAGTGTCATCCCTATCCGATCTCCATTTAGTTCCAGTGTGGCCATAAATTTCTATAATTGTACATATGACATATTCAGGCTCTGCAGACCATGGTTTTCTGTTACAACTGCTGTCCTAGCACAAAAGCAGCCACAGATGAGTGGTGACTGATGACCTGCTTCTTGAGCAGATGAGCCAGGAGAACCTGTGACGTCAGAGGTATCTGTGGTGGGAAAGGTGCTATGGGCCGAATATGGCATTTTACTTGGAGGTTCACAATACAGACCCTTTATGTCCTGAAGAAAGGCCATGTGATTTGCAGTGGGGACTACGACACCACTTAAATGTGGCTCCTGGTATGGTCCTGGGGGCTGGTGGAGGTGAGGCCTCTGGTCAGGAAATGTCATTGTCTATCATGATCTGGGCTCATCAACCTGCAATCATTAGTTCAGATAAACCAGCCATCAGAGGATTAAAGCAATATTGTGGTTTGGCATAAGTAGGGCCAGAGGCAACAAATAAGAGAGAACATCAGGTGGTTTAGGCCTGACATCAGAATTGTTGTAAGAGCACTACTCCCCAGGGCCTGCCCCTGTGGCTCAGTGGTAAGAAATCCTCTTACAATGTTGGAGCTGGAGTACAGGTGGGATCCATCCCTGAGTGAGAGGAGACCCATGGAAGAGAGCATGGCAACCTAGCCCAGTGTTCTTGCCTGGACCCTCGTGGGCTATCGTCCATAGGATCATAAAGAGCTGGACATGACCGCAACGACTAGGCATGACACACTATTCTCTGCGCATGCCTGAGGCTTTGTGCAGTGTCCCCTATATCTTCATGGACCATGGAAACCACTCTAGAGCAGAGGGGTCAGGGGACATTAGCCCATATCTGCTGGACCCACACTCCTTTAACATTCACACCACCCAGAACCTACAAGGTAGGGCAGAGAAAGTTTTTGGTTCACCAACAATCAGCTAAGGCATCCCTTGCACTAGTCCCTAGGGGATGAGTCATCTGTTAGCGTATTGTGGCCCAGGGAAGTCACATGGTTCTTTAGGTTTTTTCAGGTCGTCTTTGCCTGCTCTTGTAGCACAAATGTGGAGATGTAGAATGCACTCAGACACCAAATGGCCTGTTGAGACCAACAGTGTTACTCTCTTCTTTTGGAGAAAAAAGTTCTCCAACTCCTGTCTTAAATAATAGCTATTTTAGGGTCTCCATAGTCTCAGGGAATATGAATGTGGGACCGAAGGGTAGAAGTGGGGGTGCACGTGCTCACCTCATGCCCTGTGTCACACACTTTCGGAAACTCTTCTCCCATCTCTCCTGCTTTATGTCCTGGGGGCCAGGGTGGGAGGCTTCTGCTGGGGTGAATTCTCAGGCAAGAGGATTGGTGCCAGTTGACAGAGAGCAGATTCAGGATCCCTTCACAGATGAGAAGTTGTTGGAGGCCATGAGGTTCTTGGGATGGGGAAGGATATGGAAAAAATAGTGTTGTAACCAAGCACATGGTATTAAAAGACGCGTACTCCTTGGGAGGAAAGTCATGAGCAACCTAGATAGCATATTGAAAAGCAGAGATATTACTTTGCCAACAAAGGTCTGTCTAGTCAAGGCTATGGTTTTTCCAGTAGTCATGTATGGATGTGAGAGCTGGACTGTGAAGAAAGCTGAGCGCCAAAGAACTGATGCTTTTGAACTGTGGTGTTGGAGAAGACTCTTGAGAGTCCCTTGGACTGCAAGGAGATCCAACCAGTCCATTCTGAAGGAGATCAGTCCTGTGTTCTTTGAAAGGAATGATGCTAAAGCTGAAACTCCAGTTCTTTGGCCACCTCATGCGAAGAGTTGACTCATTGGCAAAGACTCTGATGGTGGGAGGGATTCGGGGCAGGAGGAGAAGGGGACTGCAGAGGATGAGATGGCTGGATGGCATCACTGACTCGATGGACGTGAGTTTGAGTGAACTCTGGGAGTTGGTGATGGACAGGGAGGCCTAGCATGTTGCAATTCATGGGGTCGCAGAGTCACATGACTGAGTGACTGAACTGAACTGTAACTTGATATGAAGCTTGAGCTCATTCCAGACTCTAGGCCTCTGACTTCCCTTTGCTTAGAACATTTTATATCAAAATCTTGTTGTCACTTTTTCTCTTACCAGTTTTAAAACTCAGGCCTGTTTTTGCCAGGCCCTGGGAGCCATCTCTTTTTTTCTTTTTCTTAAGGTGACTTATTAAGGCCATTGATTAGTTAGATGTGCTAGCACACTCTACAACCAACCCCACCCAGATGAAAGGAAGAGTGAGAAACTAAGACAAGCTATACACCACGGGAAAAGGAATCAGTGAAAGATAATAATTTGCCAGTCTATGTGACATGAGCTTTCCTACTGGATATTATCTGATAAGGTATAACTTCCTTTGCTGCTGTTTAGTCCCTAAGTCATGTCCAACTCTTTGAGACCATGTGGACCATAGCCAGCTAGGCTCCTATGTCCATGGGATTTCCCAGGGAAGAATACTGGAGTGGCATCTGTTTACAGATTTTTCTTTTTGGTTGCCCTGTGCCTATGTTTCTGCGTGCAGGCTTTCTCCAGCTGCAGCTAGCAGGGGCTCCTCTCTAGTGGCGGTGCTTGGGCTTCTCACTGAGGTTTGTTCTCTTGCTGTGGAGCACTGGCCTTAGGCACGTGGGGTTCAGTCGTCATGGAATTGGGTTTGGCAGCTATGGCCTGCAGGCTCTAGAGCGTGGGCCTTGGGAGCCATCTCTTTGAATCTGAAGTATTAAAGGAGATAGTGCTGGCATCTCCCAGTCTCTGTAGGAGGGTAGGAGCCTATATTTGGCTCCCAAGTAGCTTAGTTGGTAAAGAATCCACCTGCAAGGCAGGAGACCCTGGTTCGATTCCTGGGTTGGGAAGATCCCCAGGAGAAGGGATAGACTACCCACTCCAGTATTCTTGGGCTTCCCTTGTGGATCAGATGGTAAAAGAATCCACCTGCAATGTGAGAGACCCAGGTTCAATCTTGGTTGGGAGGATCCCTTGGAGGAGGGCCTGGCAACTCACTCCAGTATTCTTGCCTGGAGAATCCCTGTGGACAGAGGAGCCTGGAGGGCTATAGTACATGGAGTCGCAAAGAGTCAGACAGGACTGAGCAACTAGGCACAGCACAGCACAGGAGCCTATACTAGTCGGCTGGTCCTGTCATACAGAGGACCACAGACTGGATGGCTTACACAACAAACACAGGTTTTTCTACAGTTCTGTAGGGAGGAAGTCCAAGATCATGGTGCTGGAGGGTTTGTATCTTCATAAGATCAATGTATCTTATTTCTTGATGCATTTCAAACTTGAAGACAATACCACATTTGCCTCAAACACTTCATCATGTAGTTCAGTAACGAATGGTCTTTTCTGCCTTTGAATCTGTACTCTGTTTCCCCATGTCACCTTGAACTTCTAATGTAATGAATATTGCTGGATTTTCTTTAATGGACTATATTAATTTTTTAGTTTTGATATTTAAAGGTTAAGGTTTAAATTTTAGTTTCCCCGGATAGAAATTAAGATGCATCATTTTTATTTTTCTGGCTGTGCCATGAGGCATGTAGGGTCTTGTTCCTTAACCAGGAAACCCCTACCCCTAGCAGTCTAAGCATGGAGTCTTTACCACTGGGCCACCAGGGAAGCCCCCCGATCCACCATTTTAATATATACATACATATGTATATAAACATATAATTATAATATAGATATTATGAATATATTTTATATTTACCTTTTATCTCAGTAAGAGATAAATGATCGCTAAAGGGAGCCTCCCCAGCTGCACAAATAGTACAAATTGAAGAGCTCCGGTCCATGGATGGAAATGAAGAAAGAACATAAGATAAAAATAGACATCGGGAATCAAGACAGCCTTTCATTACCGTCCCTTTTGGTTGATGTTGTTAGTGTTAGTCCTGTTCAGAATGATCATCTCCAGTACATTTAGGGGATTTATCAACCAGGCTCCCCTCTAATTCTCGGAAAACGATAGGGACCTCAGTTCCAGAATTCTCCCACAGGACTCATGAACGTGATGTTAGCAAGACCACGGTCATAGGAGAGAAAAACCTCTCCGTCCACCTGGCCTTGAACCTCACAGCATGGCTGTCCAGGTCTGGGCTGAGGCCTGATGGTGAAAATTATAGGAAAGAGAGGGAGCATGTGTGAAGGCAAAACAGTGAGGTGAGGCTGGGAGAAAAAGACCCATAGGCCTCCTCCCCCAGTTATGTGAGAGCGGAGTAGGGCTGCAGGGCTGGCTGACAGAACAGGACGGCCCTGTCTGCATCCCCTACCCCAAACACACCCTAGTTACGGCTGAGTTAGAGGAGGAAGCCTTGATCAGGCAAAGGACCCACACAGCCTTGGATATGCCTATCTCCACTCTGTTCAAAAGCTCCATACCTAGCATGAACTGACACAATTTTTTCCAGAGGTGTGCCAGGCCAGCTCAGAAGGAGAGGCCTAACGACAGAGGACTGTGAGAATGTCTCCGAGTGTCCTGAGGAGAGATGGGGAGCCTTTGGGGGCTGCTCCTGAGGAAGCAGGATCACAGTGGGGAAGGATGAGCACAGAACTCAAAGCTGGAGAAGGAAGAGTTTATAATTTACAGGTCACTGGGCTTAGCAAGGCCAAGGAGATGCTGCTGATCTTCCACTAGGATGGGTCTTGGAAGCCTGGAGAAAGGCCTGGCCCACACAGCATGAGAGAAAGTCCAGAACTTCCGAGGCAGGTGGTAGAGGAGGCGATCCAAGGCTCCGAGAAGTGAATCTGCCAGGGCGGACACGGTGCGAAAGGGCAGGAAGTGTGTGTAGTCATTAGCTCCATGGGAGAGCCTGATGGACTCCAGGGAGCCGAGAGGAAAGCGCGGATAAGAACATGTCCAACAGTGCAAGTGAGATCTGCCAGGACTTGAACCCTGGGATCTGTGGACCTTTGCTCGAGTGCTTGCACCTGGACAATAATCTCCTCCAGCAACAAAATACAAAGAAATTATAAGGGACTGATATGCATGCCAAGTTGGGGTTAATTATGAATGAAAGACAAAAAACCCAACTGGAAAAGAAGGGTACGGGGTATGATCCCTGCACAGGGCACTGCTACAATGGTGGCAGAGCACCTAGGCCATCCCTCAGGTCCTAACCCTTGGCCTGCCCCTACCCTAACCCCATATAAGGGGCCAGCCCGCCACCCCTGCCCCCATGAAGGGAATGAGCAAGGAGACCTGTTGCTGGTGCTCGCGCCCCTCACACTGCAGCACGTGTCCCAGGGAAGCCTCGCCTGGATTTCTTATCTGGCCTCTTATCCACTTCTATCGATTAAGGTTCTGTTCCTGCCCTCCAAGAGTCTATTTGCCCAGTCCTGTGTATGTTCTGGCAGCTCTTTGGTGGGGGTTAAATGGCGACCTCC
>NW_017214248.1:0-14874 GCF_001704415.2 Capra hircus
GTGTGAGTCGATCCTTCGCGCTTGAAAGTCGCATCAGCGTGGCAGGGAAAAAACAGGTTTCCCTGGAATGGACTGAGACATCTGGGGGACTCTGGGAATGGTGGCACGACCCTGGAGTTCCTCTCGCCTTTCCTGTGGAGAGCGCCTCCTCTTGAGATGCGACGGGAACGCCGGGAATTCTTACCCGACCACGCAGGGAAAGGATCCCTCGTCTCAAGCCAGGAGGCGGAATCTGGGCTCCTCTGGATGTGTGCGGGACTCTAATGCTTCTTCTTGTGTGGAGACGCGGTATGTCGGGGAACTTCTTGAGTTGCAGCAAGGGTGTGAAGAACCCTTTGGAAGTTTCAGAGGTTAGGTGTGATAAGCCTCGAGACACCTCAGCGGAAATGGGCCTCATCTCGCCTGGAGGGCAGAACCTCCTAGATTTTCTCGAGTTGCAGCAGGTGCTCTAGACTTACGACGGGGACCTCAGGGACCCGCTCTGCTGGCCTCAGAAAAGGCCAGTCCCCATTCGAGTTGCTTGGGGGCCTCTCGGGATTCCTCTCCCGTCGATGCCGGGGCCTAAGACCTTGTGTGGAGTCGATGCCGGAACCTGAGGATTCCTCTCCAGTGTGAAATGGATCTGGGGGTACTTGTGGAGTCTCCCCAGGGGAGTCAGTCCTCGTCTCGAGTGGGGGAATGCACGTGCGCTTACCTCGCGAGCTGTAGCAGCAGTGTCACGCTACCCTTCGCGTTGATCATGGGATCTGTGGCTTTCCCTTGAGGCTTTCCCCGAGGGTTTCCCACGAGGCTTTCCTACAGGGCTGTCCCACGTGCCACCGTGGTGTGAGTCGATCCTCGGCTTGAAAGTCGAGGCAGTGCAGGGAAAACAGGTTTCCCTGGAATGGACTTAGACATCTGGGGGACTCTGGGAATGGTGGCATGACCCTGGAGTTCCTCTCGCCATTCCTGTGGAGAGCGCCTCCTCTTGAGATGCGACGGGAACGCCGGGAATTCTTTCCCGAGCACGCAGGGAAAGGATCCCTCCTCTCGAGCTAGGAGGTGGAAACGGGGCTCCTCTGGATGTGGTCGGGACTCTCGTGCTTCCTCTCGAGTGGAGACGGGTATATCGGGGAACTTCTTGAGTTGCAGCAAGGGTGTGAAGGACCCTTTGCAAGTTCCAGAGGTCTGGTGTGATTAGCCTCAGGACGCCTCAGCGGAAATGGGCCTCATCTCGCCTGGAAGGTAGAACCTCCTGGATTTTCTCGAGTTGTGGCAGGTGCACTAGACTTATGACGGGGACCTCAGGGACGCGCTCTGGTGGCCTCGGGAACGGCCATTTCCTTGCGAGTTACTCGGGGGCCACTCGGGATTCCTCTCCCGTCGATGCCAGGGCCTAAGACCTTGTGTGGAGTCGGTGCCAGAACCTGAGGATTCCTCTCCAGTGCTGACATGGATCTTGGGGTATTCTGGAGTCTCCCCAGGGGAGTCAGTCCTCGTCTCGAGTGGGGCATGCAAGTGCACTTTCCTCCCAAGCTTTAGCAGCAGTGTAACGCATCCCTTCGCGTGGAAAAAGGGATCTGTGGCATTCCCTCGAGGCTTTCCCACGAGGCTTTCACACGAGGCTTTCCCACAGGGCTGTCCCACGTGCACCGTTGTGTGAGTCGATCCTCGGCTTGAAAGTCGAGGCAGTGCAGGGAAAACAGGTTTCCCTGGAATGGACTGAGACATCCGGGGGACTCTGGGAATGGTGGCACGACCCTGGAGTTCCTCTCGCTTTTCCTTTGGAGAGCGCCTCCTCTTGAGATGCGACGGGAACGCCGGGAAATCTTTCCCGACCACGCAGGGAAAGGATCCCTCCTGTCGACCTAGGAGGCGGAAACGGGCCTCCTCTGGATGTGGGCGGGACTCTCGTGCTTCCTCTCGAGTGGAGATGGGTATATCGGGGAACTTCTTGAGTTGCAGCTAGGGTGTGAAGGACCCTTTGGAAGTTCCAGAGTTTAGGTGTGATTAGCCTCTAGTTGCCTCAGCGGAAATAGGCCTCATCGCGCCTGGAGGGAAAACCTCCTGGATTTTCTCGAGTTGCGGCAGGTGCTCTCGACTTACGATGGGGACTTCAGGGACCCGCTCTCGTGGCCTCAGGAAAGGCCAGTCACCAATGCGAGTTGCTCGAGGGCCTCTGGGGATTCCTCTCCCGTCGATGCTGGGGCCTAAGACCTTCTGTGGACTCAGTGCCGGAACCTGAAGATTCCTCTCCAGTGCAGACATGGATCTTTGGGAACTTCTGGATTCTCCCCAGGGCAGTCAGTCCTCGTCTCGAGTGGGGGCATGCACGTGCGCTTTCCTCCCGAGCTGTAGCAGTAGTGTCGCGCTTCCCTTCGCGTGGATCAAGGGATCTGTGTCTTTCCCTCGAGGCTTTCCCACGAGGCTTTCCCACAAGGCTCTCCCACGTGCCACCGTGGTGTGAGTCGATCCTCGGCTTGAACATCGAGGCAGTGCAGGGAAAACAGGTTTCCCTGGAATGGACTGAGACATCCAGGGGACTCTGGGAATGGTGGCACGACCCTGGAGTTCCTCTCACCTTTCCTGTGGAGATCGCCTCCTCTTGAGATGCAACGGGAACGCCGGGAATTCTTTCCCGACCACGCTGGGAAAGGATCCCTCCTCTCGAGCTAGGAGGCGGAAACGGGGCTCCTCTGGATGTGGGAGGGACTCTCGTGCTTCCTCTCGAGTTGAGTCGGGTATATCGGGGAACTTCCTGAGTTGCAGCAAGGGTGTGAAGGACCCTTTGGAAGTTCCAGAGGTTAGGTGTGATTAACCTCGAGACGCCTCAGCGGAAATGGGCCTCATCTCGCCTGGAGGGGAGAACCTCCTGGATTTTCTCGAGTTGCGGCAGGTGCTCTCGACTTACGACGGGGTCCTCAGGGACCCGCTGTGGTGGCGTCAGGAAAGGCCAGTCCCCATGCGAGTTGCTCGGGGGCCTCTCGGGATTCCTCTCCCGTCGATGCCGGGGCCTAAGATCTAGTGTGGAGCCGGTGCCGGAACCTGAGGATTCCTCTCCAGTGCTGACATGGATCTTGGGGTACTTCTGGAGTCTCCCCAGGGGAGTCAGTCCTTGTCTCGAGTGGGGGCATGCACGTGCGCTTTCCTCCCCAGCTGTTGCAGCAGTGTCACGATTCCCTTCAAGTGGATCAAGGGATCATTGGCTTTCCCTCGAGGCTTTCCCACAGGGCTGTCCCACAGGGCTGTCCCACGTGCCACCGTGGTGTGAGTCGATCCTCGGCTTGAAAGTCGATGCAGTGCAGGGAAAACAGGTTTCCCTGGAATGGACTGAGACATCTGGGGGACTCTGGGAATGGTGGCACGACCCTGGAGTTCCTCTCGCCTTTCCTGTGGAGAGCGCCTCCTCTTGAGATGCGACGGGAACGCCGGGAATTCTTACCCGACCACGCAGGGAAAGGATCCCTCGTCTCAAGCCAGGAGGCGGAATCTGGGCTCCTCTGGATGTGTGCGGGACTCTAATGCTTCTTCTTGTGTGGAGACCGGTATGTCGGGGAACTTCTTGAGTTGCAGCAAGGGTGTGAAGAACCCTTTGGAAGTTTCAGAGGTTAGGTGTGATAAGCCTCGAGACACCTCAGCGGAAATGGGCCTCATCTCGCCTGGAGGGCAGAACCTCCTAGATTTTCTCGAGTTGCAGCAGGTGCTCTAGACTTACGACGGGGACCTCAGGGACCCGCTCTGCTGGCCTCAGAAAAGGCCAGTCCCCATTCGAGTTGCTTGGGGGCCTCTCGGGATTCCTCTCCCGTCGATGCCGGGGCCTAAGACCTTGTGTGGAGTCGATGCCGGAACCTGAGGATTCCTCTCCAGTGTGAAATGGATCTGGGGGTACTTGTGGAGTCTCCCCAGGGGAGTCAGTCCTCGTCTCGAGTGGGGGAATGCACGTGCGCTTACCTCGCGAGCTGTAGCAGCAGTGTCACGCTACCCTTCGCGTTGATCATGGGATCTGTGGCTTTCCCTTGAGGCTTTCCCCGAGGGTTTCCCACGAGGCTTTCCTACAGGGCTGTCCCACGTGCCACCGTGGTGTGAGTCGATCCTCGGCTTGAAAGTCGAGGCAGTGCAGGGAAAACAGGTTTCCCTGGAATGGACTTAGACATCTGGGGGACTCTGGGAATGGTGGCATGACCCTGGAGTTCCTCTCGCCATTCCTGTGGAGAGCGCCTCCTCTTGAGATGCGACGGGAACGCCGGGAATTCTTTCCCGAGCACGCAGGGAAAGGATCCCTCCTCTCGAGCTAGGAGGTGGAAACGGGGCTCCTCTGGATGTGGTCGGGACTCTCGTGCTTCCTCTCGAGTGGAGACGGGTATATCGGGGAACTTCTTGAGTTGCAGCAAGGGTGTGAAGGACCCTTTGCAAGTTCCAGAGGTCTGGTGTGATTAGCCTCAGGACGCCTCAGCGGAAATGGGCCTCATCTCGCCTGGAAGGTAGAACCTCCTGGATTTTCTCGAGTTGTGGCAGGTGCACTAGACTTATGACGGGGACCTCAGGGACGCGCTCTGGTGGCCTCGGGAACGGCCATTTCCTTGCGAGTTACTCGGGGGCCACTCGGGATTCCTCTCCCGTCGATGCCAGGGCCTAAGACCTTGTGTGGAGTCGGTGCCAGAACCTGAGGATTCCTCTCCAGTGCTGACATGGATCTTGGGGTATTCTGGAGTCTCCCCAGGGGAGTCAGTCCTCGTCTCGAGTGGGGCATGCAAGTGCACTTTCCTCCCAAGCTTTAGCAGCAGTGTAACGCATCCCTTCGCGTGGAAAAAGGGATCTGTGGCATTCCCTCGAGGCTTTCCCACGAGGCTTTCACACGAGGCTTTCCCACAGGGCTGTCCCACGTGCACCGTTGTGTGAGTCGATCCTCGGCTTGAAAGTCGAGGCAGTGCAGGGAAAACAGGTTTCCCTGGAATGGACTGAGACATCCGGGGGACTCTGGGAATGGTGGCACGACCCTGGAGTTCCTCTCGCTTTTCCTTTGGAGAGCGCCTCCTCTTGAGATGCGACGGGAACGCCGGGAAATCTTTCCCGACCACGCAGGGAAAGGATCCCTCCTGTCGACCTAGGAGGCGGAAACGGGCCTCCTCTGGATGTGGGCGGGACTCTCGTGCTTCCTCTCGAGTGGAGATGGGTATATCGGGGAACTTCTTGAGTTGCAGCTAGGGTGTGAAGGACCCTTTGGAAGTTCCAGAGTTTAGGTGTGATTAGCCTCTAGTTGCCTCAGCGGAAATAGGCCTCATCGCGCCTGGAGGGAAAACCTCCTGGGTTTTCTCGAGTTGCGGCAGGTGCTCTCGACTTACGATGGGGACTTCAGGGACCCGCTCTCGTGGCCTCAGGAAAGGCCAGTCACCATGCGAGTTGCTCGAGGGCCTCTGGGGATTCCTCTCCCGTCGATGCTGGGGCCTAAGACCTTCTGTGGACTCAGTGCCGGAACCTGAAGATTCCTCTCCAGTGCAGACATGGATCTTTGGGAACTTCTGGATTCTCCCCAGGGCAGTCAGTCCTCGTCTCGAGTGGGGGCATGCACGTGCGCTTTCCTCCCGAGCTGTAGCAGTAGTGTCGCGCTTCCCTTCGCGTGGATCAAGGGATCTGTGTCTTTCCCTCGAGGCTTTCCCACGAGGCTTTCCCACAAGGCTCTCCCACGTGCCACCGTGGTGTGAGTCGATCCTCGGCTTGAACATCGAGGCAGTGCAGGGAAAACAGGTTTCCCTGGAATGGACTGAGACATCCAGGGGACTCTGGGAATGGTGGCACGACCCTGGAGTTCCTCTCACCTTTCCTGTGGAGATCGCCTCCTCTTGAGATGCAACGGGAACGCCGGGAATTCTTTCCCGACCACGCTGGGAAAGGATCCCTCCCCTCGAGCTAGGAGGCGGAAACGGGGCTCCTCTGGATGTGGGAGGGACTCTCGTGCTTCCTCTCGAGTTGAGTCGGGTATATCGGGGAACTTCCTGAGTTGCAGCAAGGGTGTGAAGGACCCTTTGGAAGTTCCAGAGGTTAGGTGTGATTAACCTCGAGACGCCTCAGCGGAAATGGGCCTCATCTCGCCTGGAGGGGAGAACCTCCTGGATTTTCTCGAGTTGCGGCAGGTGCTCTCGACTTACGACGGGGTCCTCAGGGACCCGCTGTGGTGGCGTCAGGAAAGGCCAGTCCCCATGCGAGTTGCTCGGGGGCCTCTCGGGATTCCTCTCCCGTCGATGCCGGGGCCTAAGATCTAGTGTGGAGCCGGTGCCGGAACCTGAGGATTCCTCTCCAGTGCTGACATGGATCTTGGGGTACTTCTGGAGTCTCCCCAGGGGAGTCAGTCCTTGTCTCGAGTGGGGGCATGCACGTGCGCTTTCCTCCCCAGCTGTTGCAGCAGTGTCACGATTCCCTTCAAGTGGATCAAGGGATCATTGGCTTTCCCTCGAGGCTTTCCCACAGGGCTGTCCCACAGGGCTGTCCCACGTGCCACCGTGGTGTGAGTCGATCCTCGGCTTGAAAGTCGATGCAGTGCAGGGAAAACAGGTTTCCCTGGAATGGACTGAGACATCTGGGGGACTCTGGGAATGGTGGCACGACCCTGGAGTTCCTCTCGCCTTTCCTGTGGAGAGCGCCTCCTCTTGAGATGCGACGGGAACGCCGGGAATTCTTACCCGACCACGCAGGGAAAGGATCCCTCGTCTCAAGCCAGGAGGCGGAATCTGGGCTCCTCTGGATGTGTGCGGGACTCTAATGCTTCTTCTTGTGTGGAGACCGGTATGTCGGGGAACTTCTTGAGTTGCAGCAAGGGTGTGAAGAACCCTTTGGAAGTTTCAGAGGTTAGGTGTGATAAGCCTCGAGACACCTCAGCGGAAATGGGCCTCATCTCGCCTGGAGGGCAGAACCTCCTAGATTTTCTCGAGTTGCAGCAGGTGCTCTAGACTTACGACGGGGACCTCAGGGACCCGCTCTGCTGGCCTCAGAAAAGGCCAGTCCCCATTCGAGTTGCTTGGGGGCCTCTCGGGATTCCTCTCCCGTCGATGCCGGGGCCTAAGACCTTGTGTGGAGTCGATGCCGGAACCTGAGGATTCCTCTCCAGTGTGAAATGGATCTGGGGGTACTTGTGGAGTCTCCCCAGGGGAGTCAGTCCTCGTCTCGAGTGGGGGAATGCACGTGCGCTTACCTCGCGAGCTGTAGCAGCAGTGTCACGCTACCCTTCGCGTTGATCATGGGATCTGTGGCTTTCCCTTGAGGCTTTCCCCGAGGGTTTCCCACGAGGCTTTCCTACAGGGCTGTCCCACGTGCCACCGTGGTGTGAGTCGATCCTCGGCTTGAAAGTCGAGGCAGTGCAGGGAAAACAGGTTTCCCTGGAATGGACTTAGACATCTGGGGGACTCTGGGAATGGTGGCATGACCCTGGAGTTCCTCTCGCCATTCCTGTGGAGAGCGCCTCCTCTTGAGATGCGACGGGAACGCCGGGAATTCTTTCCCGAGCACGCAGGGAAAGGATCCCTCCTCTCGAGCTAGGAGGTGGAAACGGGGCTCCTCTGGATGTGGTCGGGACTCTCGTGCTTCCTCTCGAGTGGAGACGGGTATATCGGGGAACTTCTTGAGTTGCAGCAAGGGTGTGAAGGACCCTTTGCAAGTTCCAGAGGTCTGGTGTGATTAGCCTCAGGACGCCTCAGCGGAAATGGGCCTCATCTCGCCTGGAAGGTAGAACCTCCTGGATTTTCTCGAGTTGTGGCAGGTGCACTAGACTTATGACGGGGACCTCAGGGACGCGCTCTGGTGGCCTCGGGAACGGCCATTTCCTTGCGAGTTACTCGGGGGCCACTCGGGATTCCTCTCCCGTCGATGCCAGGGCCTAAGACCTTGTGTGGAGTCGGTGCCAGAACCTGAGGATTCCTCTCCAGTGCTGACATGGATCTTGGGGTATTCTGGAGTCTCCCCAGGGGAGTCAGTCCTCGTCTCGAGTGGGGCATGCAAGTGCACTTTCCTCCCAAGCTTTAGCAGCAGTGTAACGCATCCCTTCGCGTGGAAAAAGGGATCTGTGGCATTCCCTCGAGGCTTTCCCACGAGGCTTTCACACGAGGCTTTCCCACAGGGCTGTCCCACGTGCACCGTTGTGTGAGTCGATCCTCGGCTTGAAAGTCGAGGCAGTGCAGGGAAAACAGGTTTCCCTGGAATGGACTGAGACATCCGGGGGACTCTGGGAATGGTGGCACGACCCTGGAGTTCCTCTCGCTTTTCCTTTGGAGAGCGCCTCCTCTTGAGATGCGACGGGAACGCCGGGAAATCTTTCCCGACCACGCAGGGAAAGGATCCCTCCTGTCGACCTAGGAGGCGGAAACGGGCCTCCTCTGGATGTGGGCGGGACTCTCGTGCTTCCTCTCGAGTGGAGATGGGTATATCGGGGAACTTCTTGAGTTGCAGCTAGGGTGTGAAGGACCCTTTGGAAGTTCCAGAGTTTAGGTGTGATTAGCCTCTAGTTGCCTCAGCGGAAATAGGCCTCATCGCGCCTGGAGGGAAAACCTCCTGGATTTTCTCGAGTTGCGGCAGGTGCTCTCGACTTACGATGGGGACTTCAGGGACCCGCTCTCGTGGCCTCAGGAAAGGCCAGTCACCATGCGAGTTGCTCGAGGGCCTCTGGGGATTCCTCTCCCGTCGATGCTGGGGCCTAAGACCTTCTGTGGACTCAGTGCCGGAACCTGAAGATTCCTCTCCAGTGCAGACATGGATCTTGGGGAACTTCTGGATTCTCCCCAGGGGCAGTCAGTCCTCGTCTCGAGTGGGGGCATGCACGTGCGCTTTCCTCCCGAGCTGTAGCAGTAGTGTCGCGCTTCCCTTCGCGTGGATCAAGGGATCTGTGTCTTTCCCTCGAGGCTTTCCCACGAGGCTTTCCCACAAGGCTCTCCCACGTGCCACCGTGGTGTGAGTCGATCCTCGGCTTGAACATCGAGGCAGTGCAGGGAAAACAGGTTTCCCTGGAATGGACTGAGACATCCAGGGGACTCTGGGAATGGTGGCACGACCCTGGAGTTCCTCTCGCCTTTCCTGTGGAGATCGCCTCCTCTTGAGATGCAACGGGAACGCCGGGAATTCTTTCCCGACCACGCTGGGAAAGGATCCCTCCTCTCGAGCTAGGAGGCGGAAACGGGGCTCCTCTGGATGTGGGAGGGACTCTCGTGCTTCCTCTCGAGTTGGAGATCGGGTATATCGGGGAACTTCCTGAGTTGCAGCAAGGGTGTGAAGGACCCTTTGGAAGTTCCAGAGGTTAGGTGTGATTAGCCTCGAGACGCCTCAGCGGAAATGGGCCTCATCTCGCCTGGAGGGGAGAACCTCCTGGATTTTCTCGAGTTGCGGCAGGTGCTCTCGACTTACGACGGGGATCCTCAGGGACCCGCTGTGGTGGCCTCAGGAAAGGCCAGTCCCCATGCGAGTTGCTCGGGGGCCTCTCGGGATTCCTCTCCCGTCGATGCCGGGG
The DNA here is from genome assembly GCF_001704415.2 of Capra hircus. Classification (NCBI taxonomy): domain Eukaryota; kingdom Metazoa; phylum Chordata; class Mammalia; order Artiodactyla; family Bovidae; genus Capra; species Capra hircus. The sequence goes on from NW_017214248.1 coordinate 9,467, forward strand.
CCTAAGACTCTAGTGTGGAGTCGGTGCCGGAACCTGAGGATTCCTCTCCAGTGCTGACATGGATCTTGGGGTACTTCTGGAGTCTCCCCAGGGGAGTCAGTCCTCTGTCTCGAGTGGGGGCATGCACGTGCGCTTTCCTCCCCAGCTGTTAGCAGCAGTGTCACGCATTCCCTTCGCAGTGGATCAAGGGATCATGTGGCTTTCCCTCGAGGCTTTCCCACAGGGCTGTCCCACAGGGCTGTCCCACGTGCCACCGTGGTGTGAGTCGATCCTCGGCTTGAAAGTCGATGGCAGTGCAGGGAAAACAGGTTTCCCTGGAATGGACTGAGACATCTGGGGGACTCTGGGAATGGTGGCACGACCCTGGAGTTCCTCTCGCCTTTCCTGTGGAGAGCGCCTCCTCTTGAGATGCGACGGGAACGCCGGGAATTCTTACCCGACCACGCAGGGAAAGGATCCCTCGTCTCAAGCCTAGGAGGCGGAATCTGGGCTCCTCTGGATGTGTGCGGGACTCTAATGCTTCTCTCTTGATGTGGAGACGGGTATGTCGGGGAACTTCTTGAGTTGCAGCAAGGGTGTGAAGAACCCTTTGGAAGTTTCCAGAGGTTAGGTGTGATTAAGCCTCGAGACACCTCAGCGGAAATGGGCCTCATCTCGCCTGGAGGGCAGAACCTCCTAGGATTTTCTCGAGTTGCAGCAGGTGCTCTAGACTTACGACGGGGACCTCAGGGACCCGCTCTGCTGGCCTCAGGAAAGGCCAGTCCCCATTCGAGTTGCTTGGGGCCTCTCGGGATTCCTCTCCCGTCGATGCCTGGGGCCTAAGACCTTGTGTGGAGTCGATGCCGGAACCTGAGGATTCCTCTCCAGTGCTGACATGGATCTTGGGGGTACTTCTGGAGTCTCCCCAGGGGAGTCAGTCCTCGTCTCGAGTGGGGGAATGCACGTGCGCTTACCTCGCGAGCTGTAGCAGCAGTGTCACGCTTACCCTTCGCGTGGATCAAGGGATCTGTGGCTTTCCCTCGAGGCTTTCCCCGAGGCTTTCCCACGAGGCTTTCCCACAGGGCTGTCCCACGTGCCACCGTGGTGTGAGTCGATCCTCGGCTTGAAAGTCGAGGCAGTGCAGGGAAAACAGGTTTCCCTGGAATGGACTGAGACATCTGGGGGACTCTGGGAATGGTGGCACGACCCTGGAGTTCCTCTCGCCTTTCCTGTGGAGAGCGCCTCCTCTTGAGATGCGACGGGAACGCCGGGAATTCTTTCCCGACCACGCAGGGAAAGGATCCCTCCTCTCGAGCTAGGAGGCGGAAACGGGGCTCCTCTGGATGTGGGCGGGACTCTCGTGCTTCCTCTCGAGTGGAGATCGGGTATATCGGGGAACTTCCTTGAGTTGCAGCAAGGGTGTGAAGGACCCTTTGGAAGTTCCAGAGGTTAGGTGTGATTAGCCTCGAGACGCCTCAGCGGAAATGGGCCTCATCTCGCCTGGAGGGGAGAACCTCCTGGATTTTCTCGAGTTGCGGCAGGTGCTCTCGACTTACGACGGGGACCTCAGGGACCCGCTGTGGTGGCCTCAGGAAAGGCCAGTCCCCATGCGAGTTGCTCGGGGCCTCTCGGGATTCCTCTCCCGTCGATGCCGGGGCCTAAGATCTTGTGTGGAGTCCGGTGCCGGAACCTGAGGATTCCTCTCCAGTGCTGACATGGATCTTGGGGTACTTCTGGAGTCTCCCCAGGGGAGTCAGTCCTCGTCTCGAGTGGGGGCATGCACGTGCGCTTTCCTCCCGAGCTGTTAGCAGCAGTGTCACGCATTCCCTTCGCGTGGATCAAGGGATCATGTGGCTTTCCCTCGAGGCTTTCCCACGAGGGCTGTTCCCACAGGGCTGTCCCACGTGCCACCGTGGTGTGAGTCGATCCTCGGCTTGAAAGTCGAGGCAGTGCAGGGAAAACAGGTTTCCCTGGAATGGACTGAGACATCTGGGGGACTCTGGGAATGGTGGCACGACCCTGGAGTTCCTCTCGCCTTTCCTGTGGAGAGCGCCTCCTCTTGAGATGCGACGGGAACGCCGGGAATTCTTTCCCGACCACGCAGGGAAAGGATCCCTCGTCTCGAGCCTAGGAGGCGGAAACTGGGCTCCTCTGGATGTGGGCGGGACTCTCATGCTTCCTCTCGAGTGGAGACGGGTATGTCGGGGAACTTCTTGAGTTGCAGCAAGGGTGTGAAGAACCCTTTGGAAGTTCCAGAGGTTAGGTGTGATTAGCCTCGAGACACCTCAGCGGAAATGGGCCTCATCTCGCCTGGAGGGCAGAACCTCCTGGATTTTCTCGAGTTGCAGGCAGGTGCTCTCGACTTACGACGGGGACCTCAGGGACCCGCTCTGGTGGCCTCAGGAAAGGCCAGTCCCCATTCGAGTTGCTTGGGGGCCTCTCGGGATTCCTCTCCCGTCGATGCCGGGGCCTAAGACCTTGTGTGGAGTCGATGCCGGAACCTGAGGATTCCTCTCCAGTGTGAAATGGATCTGGGGTACTTGTGGAGTCTCCCCAGGGGAGTCAGTCCTCGTCTCGAGTGGGGGAATGCACGTGCGCTTACCTCGCGAGCTGTAGCAGCAGTGTCACGCTACCCTTCGCGTTGGATCAATGGGATCTGTGGCTTTCCCTTGAGGCTTTCCCCGAGGGTTTCCCACGAGGCTTTCCCTACAGGGCTGTCCCACGTGCCACCGTGGTGTGAGTCGATCCTCGGCTTGAAAGTCGAGGCAGTGCAGGGAAAACAGGTTTCCCTGGAATGGACTGTAGACATCTGGGGGACTCTGGGAATGGTGGCATGACCCTGGAGTTCCTCTCGCCATTCCTGTGGAGAGCGCCTCCTCTTGAGATGCGACGGGAACGCCGGGAATTCTTTCCCGAGCACGCAGGGAAAGGATCCCTCCTCTCGAGCTAGGAGGTGGAAACGGGGCTCCTCTGGATGTGGTCGGGACTCTCGTGCTTCCTCTCGAGTGGAGACGGGTATATCGGGGAACTTCTTGAGTTGCAGCAAGGGTGTGAAGGACCCTTTGCAAGTTCCAGAGGTCTGGTGTGATTAGCCTCAGGACGCCTCAGCGGAAATGGGCCTCATCTCGCCTGGAAGGTAGAACCTCCTGGATTTTCTCGAGTTGTGGCAGGTGCACTAGACTTATGACGGGGACCTCAGGGACGCGCTCTGGTGGCCTCAGGGAACGGCCATTTCCCTTGCGAGTTACTCGGGGGCCACTCGGGATTCCTCTCCCGTCGATGCCAGGGCCTAAGACCTTGTGTGGAGTCGGTGCCAGAACCTGAGGATTCCTCTCCAGTGCTGACATGGATCTTGGGGTATTCTGGAGTCTCCCCAGGGGAGTCAGTCCTCGTCTCGAGTGGGGCATGCAAGTGCAGCTTTCCTCCCAAGCTTTAGCAGCAGTGTAACGCATCCCTTCGCGTGGAAAAAGGGATCTGTGGCATTCCCTCGAGGCTTTCCCACGAGGCTTTCACACGAGGCTTTCCCACAGGGCTGTCCCACGTGCACCGTTGTGTGAGTCGATCCTCGGCTTGAAAGTCGAGGCAGTGCAGGGAAAACAGGTTTCCCTGGAATGGACTGAGACATCCGGGGGACTCTGGGAATGGTGGCACGACCCTGGAGTTCCTCTCGCTTTTCCTTTGGAGAGCGCCTCCTCTTGAGATGCGACGGGAACGCCGGGAAATCTTTCCCGACCACGCAGGGAAAGGATCCCTCCTGTCGACCTAGGAGGCGGAAACGGGCCTCCTCTGGATGTGGGCGGGACTCTCGTGCTTCCTCTCGAGTGGAGATGGGTATATCGGGGAACTTCTTGAGTTGCAGCTAGGGTGTGAAGGACCCTTTGGAAGTTCCAGAGTTTAGGTGTGATTAGCCTCTAGTTGCCTCAGCGGAAATAGGCCTCATCGCGCCTGGAGGGAAAACCTCCTGGATTTTCTCGAGTTGCGGCAGGTGCTCTCGACTTACGATGGGGACTTCAGGGACCCGCTCTCGTGGCCTCAGGAAAGGCCAGTCACCATGCGAGTTGCTCGGGGCCTCTGGGATTCCTCTCCCGTCGATGCTGGGGCCTAAGACCTTGTGTGGAGTCAGTGCCGGAACCTGAGGATTCCTCTCCAGTGCAGACATGGATCTTGGGTACTTCTGGAGTCTCCCCAGGGCAGTCAGTCCTCGTCTCGAGTGGGGGCATGCACGTGCGCTTTCCTCCCGAGCTGTAGCAGCAGTGTCACGCTTCCCTTCGCAGTGGATCAAGGGATCATGTGCTTTCCCTCGAGGCTTTCCCACGAGGGCTTTCCCACAGGGCTGTCCCACGTGCCACCGTGGTGTGAGTCGATCCTCGGCTTGAAAGTCGAGGCAGTGCAGGGAAAACAGGTTTCCCTGGAATGGACTGAGACATCTGGGGGACTCTGGGAATGGTGGCACGACCCTGGAGTTCCTCTCGCCTTTCCTGTGGAGAGCGCCTCCTCTTGAGATGCGACGGGAACGCCGGGAATTCTTTCCCGAGCCACGCAGGGAAAGGATCCCTCCTCTCGAGCTAGGAGGCGGAAACGGGGCTCCTCTGGATGTGGTCGGGACTCTCGTGCTTCCTCTCGAGTGGAGACGGGTATATCGGGGAACTTCTTGAGTTGCAGCAAGGGTGTGAAGGACCCTTTGGAAGTTCCAGAGGTTAGGTGTGATTAGCCTCGAGACGCCTCAGCGGAAATGGGGCCTCATCTCGCCTGGAGGGAGAACCTCCTGGATTTTCTCGAGTTGCGGCAGGTGCTCTAGACTTACGACGGGGACCTCAGGGACCCGCTCTGGTGGCCTCAGGAAAGGCCAGTCCCCATGCGAGTTGCTCGGGGGCCTCTCGGGATTCCTCTCCCGTCGATGCCGGGGCCTAAGACCTTGTGTGGAGTCGGTGCCGGAACCTGAGGATTCCTCTCCAGTGCTGACATGGATCTTGGGGTACTTCTGGAGTCTCCCCAGGGGAGTCAGTCCTCGTCTCGAGTGGGCATGCACGTGCACTTTCCTCCCGAGCTGTAGCAGCAGTGTCACGCTTCCCTTCGCGTGGATACAAGGGATCATGTGCTTTCCCTCGAGGCTTTCCCACGAGGCTTTCCCACGAGGGTTTCCCACAGGGCTGTCCACGTGCCACCGTGGTGTGAGTCGATCCTCGGCTTGAAAGTCGAGGCAGTGCAGGGAATACAGGTTTCCCTGGAATGGACTGAGACTATCTGGGGACTCTGGGAATGGTGGCACGACCCTGGAGTTCCTCTCGCCTTTCCTGGTGGAGAGCGCCTCCTCTTGAGATGCGACCGGGAAACGCCAGGAAATTTTTACCCGAGCACGCAGGGAAAGGATCCCTCCTCTCGAGCTAGGAGGCTGGAAACGGGGCTCCTCTGGATGTGTGCGGGACTCT
>NW_017214249.1:0-14873 GCF_001704415.2 Capra hircus
GAATCATTGGGTGAAAAGAAGAACATAAGGAGAGATAGACAAGCCAAAATAGAGTAAATAGAGTCATTTTCTGGTTGGAGTTTGCGCTGCAGCAGCCTGTTAGTCCCGCCGGATCTTGATGTTTCTTTTGCCTCCTTCTGCCATCGCGCGTGGCTGCCAAGCTACACGAAAATTTGAGCAAATAGTTTACAGTTCCCATACATCTCCTTTTCCCATCAAGTCTCTATCCCATAGTTTCGCAGATGGACGCTGGCGGAGCACTAGGTCCCATCAGTCAGTAAGGCTGGCCCCGCCCTTGGCTTTCGTGCGGCTGTTTCCCGCGCGGTCGGCGCAGAGAAGTTCCCTTTTTCTTTTTGTGCGAATCAGTCTGTCCGGGATCCAAATTGACGAATCTGCACCCTGTGAAAAAAACATAAACACTTCCTCGACCCGCAGTAAATCTGGGTCAGGATCTTTTTGTTATCTGGAGGAGATCTTTTCACTTTATCAACGGTTTTACATCTTATAGTTCCAAAACAAATCAGCATTTAACTTATTACAAAGAGAACATGTTGTAAAATCTGATGGAGGAAAAACTATATTCAAATTATCGTTTTTTAATTTTTGAATTAACAAAGCATGTGAGGTAAATGATGCAAGATTTGACCACAATAATTTCCTATAGCAATCTGCCAATCATCATCAAACATTTGAAAAGCATCAAGTTGTTTTGTTATATGGAATTACAATTTTTGATGGCTCTTTACTAAACAATTTAATAAATCAGTATACTTGAATTAATCTTTTTAATTAATATGTCAGTAATTTTTTCCTTAGCAGAGGCCATTGTTCCACCACGCCAGATCTTGAGATTTTCATGTAATGGGTAGGCAGCAAAAACACTGGCCTTCATTATAAATTTGGATATCCCAATCCAGTACATAGCTTGCGAGGAGTTGACAAATTGGCTCAATTATTTTTGTCTGTTGTTTACCCAATCCTTTTGATGGATCATAGCCTATCTGCAGCATCTGAGAGGTCACTTTATCATCAGGGCTAAAAAGTAACACTCCCATTTGAGATAGCATGTCCCTCCCCCACAGGGTAAGGGGAGCGAAGGAACAACATAAGGTTGGAAAGTTCCACAGGTATCCTCAAATTGCCAATCTAAAATTTTTGCACTGTTAACTACTGTGGGGCTTGAGGCAAATAAAACAAAATTTGACTCCTGAAATCTATCAGAGCAACTTGCCAAATCATCACTATTTTTGTAAAAGACTTGCAGTTGATCCTTATTGAATGGAATTAATATATTTGTTTACTTTATTTTCCAAAAAGTTTTACACTTCTTTTTACACTTCTTTTTTCTTTTTTTTTAATTAATTAATTGTTCCACCAAGTTGGGATAAGATAAAACTATTTTTCTTGGGTCATTGGTAGATGGAACCAATGGGCCTTCTTGTCACAAGCATCCTGTAGGTATACATTTTGTGGCAAGAATAATTTAATCTCCTCTTTTGGCAATATTAATCTTAATTACTGATCATTTAAAGCCTCATTCACTTTAACAAAAGCCAACTCTGTCTCACTAGTCAACCTTTTCTTAGAACTGGGATTAGGATTGTTTTTTTTAAGCAATCAAACAAAAGGCTTTAAATCTACAGAAGTCAGTTTTAAATGTGGGCATATCCAATTAATATCACCTAATAATTTTGGAAATCATTTAAAGTTAGTAAACAATCTCTCAGCAGCTTTAAAGGGACATTATCAGTTTTAAAACTTTTGGCAGACCTAAATATAAGAAGCAGGAAAAGAGGTGTTACACAATATCTTTATAAGCTTTTTCAATGATCTTGGTATAACCCAAATCTGGTCTATAGCCTTTTAGATGACAAGTAACCATTTAATCTTTGCTTGCATACTTCCAGCAACGGGGAGCTCACTACTCACCAAGGTTTTAAACTCTCTCTCACCTCTTATTTTATAGCATTTCCATCTTGCATACCACTGTTCTCTAATCCTATGAACTCATTTTCAGTAGTATATGTTGGCCAGGAGCTGGGCCAGTCTCTCAGCAATGTAAGAAACGTCTTGTCTATTGTCTAACAGCCATGACATTTTATATCCTTGAATTAAAAAATCTTTTAAAGACCTAGAAGCTGCAATATTCTGCACCCAAAAAGCTAGATCTAGATCCTCTGGGGCTTTTTTTGTCTGGTTTTTCTGTCTGGTAATAAGGTAAAAGCAAAAGCTGTGCTATTTTTTTTTAATTTTTATTAATTGCACAGTTTTAGCAGGTGGTGAGATCAAAACTTCAATTTTTTCAGTATAATCAGAATTTACTACACAAGACACTACCGAAATTTTTTGAAAAGAAAGCAAGCTATGCCCCAGCACAAGTCTTACCATGTCCTCAGGCAGGGGACTAGCCACTCCCATTGGAATCTGAGTCAGGAGTTATTATTATTGAGGTGGTGGAACTGAGGTCCAGGCCTGAGCTATCTGGGGTTGTTTGGTACGGGTTGTTGTCTCTGTTTAGCAGGACATTTTGGCAAAAATGTTCTATTTGGCCTCAAGAGAAACATTTTGCATTTGTAAAGTCCTTTTTATTACGAATATTTTTCTTTCTTTTTTTCTGTTTTTCTTCCTTTTTGGGGGGGGGAGGTGAGGCCCCTCCTGAGGGGATTTTATGCAAGGAGCAAGCTCTGTTTTAAAAGCTCTTTTGCTCAAAAATATTGTCACTATCGTTTTCAAACTTAAGCCATGTTTTGGGAGGCTTTGGATATAAAGTGGGGAGTTCTTAAGCCCTGGGGAGGCGCAAGCAGAGGTTGCAGTGGTCGCCTTAAATAAGATACCTTTTTTAAAGATTTGGTTTGTGTAGAGGGGGAGGGGGCTCTCCAGGGCCCTCGGCCGCTGCGTCCTGTAAGCACCCTCCTTCCTCGGGAGGAAGAGTACTGTCTGTCTCCTTTTGTTTGCCAATGGCAGAAAATATGATCTGCGTAGAAGGTGGAGACCCCCTACCATTAACTGCTATAGCCTCTCCCATAGGCTATCTAACAGCCTCATGACAGGGGTCCAGAACATTTGTAATCATACTTTACAGAGCAAAAGCATTTACAGGCCCATGCAAAGTATAATAAGTTTTTAGCTGTTTTCCTAGCTTCACCCAAGTATCTAAATCCCTTTTCTGGAAACCAAGGACATTGCTCTCGTAACACTAGCCTTTTAATCTTTAATTTGTCTTTTTTGTTTAACAGTTACAAAATTACTTGTATAAAGAGGTGTCATTGTTTTGAGTCATTGTTACCCCGTCAGAAAATTAAGAGTTATAGAAAAGTCTGCCTTGAAAAAAAGGTTTTACCTTAGCCAAGGGGGGTTTTGTTTTTAACCCTAAGATAGCAGGTTTCTTTTCAACCTCTAGAGCACCAGGTTTCTCTTAAACCCTTGAACACTTCCCACTCCTCTTCACCCTGTCTATCCTACAGGGGGGTCCGCGGCACCCTGAGTGGGGTCCTATCCGTCCCGAATACTCAACACTGGGGGAGTACCCGAAAGTACTCCTGGGGGAGTGATTAAGTCACTCTGGGGGGAGCAACGGAGAGTGCTCTGGGGGGAGATTTTGCTCCGAGGAACCTACCTTCGAATAGCCTGTTCCGGACTCCACTTGCAGGGGTCCAGCCCCGGTGGATCCAGGGAATTCGAAGGGTGGACGGCGTTGGCGTGGAAAGACTTCTTTATTTATTAATATAAGATTAGATTAAGAAACTGTAGCGTAGTAGGAAGATTAAGTGGAGGAAGAGGGCTGAATAGCTTGGTTTACGCGGAAGGCCACTAAAATTCCAGACAAGGAATTTGCACCATCTACATTGGGCCACTGGCACCCGCTTGAATATCTAAGGGTGCCTCACCTTAAGCTCCCTTTCCTGCGGTTCTTAACAGCCAGGGCAAGTAAGTAGACCTGGAGAGGCTCCGCACCCCAGGTGGAGATTCAGCCTGAAGTTAAAGAGCAGAGAGAGGGAAGGGAGAGAAGAAAAGAGAGAGAAAAACACGGGGGGAGCCAGAGTCCCAAGAAACCAGGCCGAGAGACTAGTTCAAGAAGCTGGCCCGAGAAACTGGCCCCCCTCCTTTATTGTTCAGAAGGCCTTTGATACACAGAGATTAATGGGTAACACAAAATTATGTAGCATTCACAACCCAGATTCTTTCCGTATATCATTTTGTATACAAAAGGTCTCAGGTGATTTACATTATCTTCTGGCCAAGAGGCTTGTTAACACTTTTTGGCTCTCTTCCTTAATGAATGTTAATTTTGTTTCCCCTCAAGTGTTTTTCTTTAATCTGCATCTCCTTAAAGCATTAAAGTTACATCTCTATAGAACAAAGGTGCAGTGGGATATAACAAAGAAGGTACTTAACTCAAAGATCTAGTGTTGCTAATACCAGGTCTACTACTTGTTTTTCTATACAACAACTATATCTAAAAATAAAGGATATGAAAATTTGGCAGCAAGCATTGACTCAACAAATGAAACTTTTCATCAGTCCTATTCTAAAGATTTAGACTCTTCAGAAGCCCCTACATTCCTAGGATGTTTTAAGCTTCCTTAGCCTCCTGTGGTCAGGAGGCCTCAAACAATCAAATGCGCAGCTGTACGAGTCCTGCAGGCAGGCTAGAAAGCCATCAGAGGGGTTTTTAATTGAAACACTCTTTCAAATGAAGAAGACTAAAGCCCTGAATTGACATTTTCCAGAAAATGTCAGAAGAGTGGAAAAGCAGAGCACAAAAGCCGGCAGATTTTTGTTGGGGTACATGCTTAGGAATTTCCAGAGGGGTCCCTGAAGTCTGAGCACGCCTTGCGCATGTCAGCTTCCTTCCTCATGACCTTGTCACGGGCGGGCTTCTTCACACTGGCTCCCGGCACGACGGGAAGCGTGACACTGCTGCTACAGCACGGGAGGAAAGCACCATTGCATGCCCCCATTCGAGCCGAGGACTAACTCTCCTGGGGAGATTCAAAAATAACCCCAAGATCTATGTCAGTCGTGGAGAGGAATCCTCAGGTTCCGGCACAGACTCCGCACAAGATATTAGGTACCGGCATCCACGGGAGAGGAATCCCGGCAGGCTCCCAAGCAACTCGCATGGGGACTGGCATTTACTAAGGTCACCAGAGCGGGTCCCTGAGGTCCCCGTCGTAAGACGAGAGCACCTGCCCCAACTAGAGAAAATCAAGGAGGCTCTCCCCTCCAAGCCAGATGAGGCCTATTTCCACTGAGGCGTCTCGAGGCTAATCACACCTAACCTCTGGAACTTCCAAAGGGTCCTTCACACCCTTGCTGCAACTCAAAAAGTTCCCCAACATGCCCATCTCCACTTGAGAGGAAGCACGAGGGTCCCGCCCACATCCAGAGGAGCCCCGTTTCCACCTCGTAGCTAGAGGAGTGATCCTATCCCTGCTTGGCTGGGAAATAATTCCCGGTGTTCCCGTCCCATCTCAAGAGGAGGCGCTCTCCACAGTAAAACCGAGAGGAGCACCATGGTCGTTCCACCATTCCAAGAGTACCCCAGATGTCTCAGTCCTTTCCAGAGAAACCTGTTTTCCTTGCACTGCCTCGACTTTCACGCCGAGGATTGACTCACACCACGGTGGCACGTGGGACAGCCCTGTGGGAAAGTCTCGGGGGAAAGCCTCGTGTGAAAGCCTCGAGGGAAAGCCACAGATCCCTTGATCCACTCGAAGGGAACTTGCCACTGCTTCTACAGCTCTGGAGGAAAGTGCACGTGCATGCCCCCACTCGAGACGAGGACTGACTCCCCTGGGGAGACTCCAGAAGTAACCCAAGATCCAAGTCAGCACTGGAGAGGAATCCTCAGGTTCCGGCACTGACGCCACACAAGGTCTTAGGCCGCGGCATCGTCGGGAGAGGAATCCCGAGAAGCCCCGAGCAACTCGCATGGGGACTGGCCTTTCCTGAGGCCACCAGAGCGGGTCCCTGATGTCCCCATCGTAAGTCGAGAGCACCAGCCACAACTCGAGAAAATCGAGGAGGTTCTCCCCTCCAGGCGAGATGAGGCCCATTTCCGCTGAGGCGTCTCGAGGCTAATCAAACCTAACCTCTGGAACTTCCAAAGGGTCCTTCACACCCTTGTTGCAACTCAAGTAGTTCTCCCACATACCCGTCTCCACTCGAGAGGTAGCACGAGAGTCCCGCCCACATCCAGAGGAGCCCCATTTCCGCCTCCTAGCTCGAGAGGAGTGATCCTTTCCCTGCGTGGTCGGGAAAGAATTCCCGGCATTCCCGTCGCATCTCAAGAGGAGGCGATCTCCACAGGAAAGGCGAGAGGAACTCCAGGGTCGTGCCACCATTCCCAGAGTCCCCCAGATGTCTCAGTCCATTCCAGGGAAACCTGTTTTCCCTGCACTGCCTGGACTTTCAAGCCGAGGATCGACTCACACCACGGTGGCACGTGGCACAGTCCTGTGGGAAAGCCTCGTGGGAAACCCTCATGGGAAAGCCTTTGGGGAAAGCCTTGAGGGAAAGCCACAGATCCCTTGATCCACGCGAAGGGAAGCGTGACACTGCTCCGACAGCTCGGGAGGAAAGCGCACGTGCATGCCCCCACTCGAGACGAGGACTGACTCCCCTGGGGAAACTCCTGAAGTACCTCAAGATCATGTCAGCACTGGAGAGGAATCCTCAGGTTCCGGCACTGAGTCCACACAAGGTCTTAGGCCCCGGCATCGACGGGAGAGGAATCCCGAGAGGCCCCGAGCAATTCGCATGGGGACTGGCCTTTCCTGAGGCCACCAGATCGGGTCCCTGAGGTCCCCGTCGTAAGTCGAGAGCACCTGCTGCAACTAGAGAAAATCCAGGAGATTCTCCCCTCCAGTCGAGATGAGGCCCATTTCCACTTAGGCGTCTCGAGGCTAATCACACCTAACCTCTGGAACTTCCAAAGGGTCCTTCACACCCTTGCTGCAACTCAACAAGTTCCCCAACATACCCGTCTCCACTCGAGAGGAAGCACGAGAGTCCCGCCCACATCCAGAGGAGCCCCGTTTCGGCCTCCTAGCTCGAGAGGAGGAATCCTTTCCCTGCGTGGTCGGGAAAGAATTCCTGGCGTTTCCGTCGCATCTCAAGAGGAGGTACTCTCCACAGAAAAGGCGAGAGGAACTCCACGGTCGTGCCACCTTTCCCAGAGTCCCCCAGATGTCTCAGTCCATTCCAGGGAAACATGTTTTCCATGCACTGCCTCCACTTTCAAGCCGAGGATCGACTCACACCACGGTGGCACGTGGGACAGCCCTTTGGGAAGCCTCCTGGGAAAGCCACAGATCACTTGATCCACGCGAAGGGGAGCATGACACTGCTGCTACAGCTCGGGAGGAAAGCGAACTTGCATGCCCCCAATCGCGACGAAGACTGACTCCCCTGGGGAGACTCCAGAAGTATCCCAAGATCCATGTCAGCACTGGAGAGGAATCCTCAGGTTCCGGCATCGACTCCACACAAGGTCTTATGCCGGGGTCCAGCCCCGGTGGATCCAGCGAATTCGAAGGGTGGACGGCGTTGGCGTGGAAAGACTTGTTTATTTATTAATGTAAGATTAGATTAGGAAACTATAGTGTAGTAAGAAGATTAAGTGGAGGAAGAGGGCTGAATAGCTTGGTTTATGCGGAAGGCCAATAAAATTCCAGACAAGGAATTTGCACCACCTACGTTGGGCCACCGGCGCCCGCTTGAATATCTAAGGGTGCCTCGCCTTAAGCTCCCTTTCGTGCGGGTCTTAACAGCCAGGGCAAGTAAGTAGACCTAGCGAGCCTCCGCACTCCAGGTGGAGATTAGCCTGAAGTTAAAGTAAAGAGCAGAGAGAAGGAAAGGTAGAGAAGAAGAAAGAGAGAGAAAGACACGGGGGGAGCCAGAGTCCCAAGAAACCAGGCTGAGAGACTAGTTCGAGAAGCTGGTCCGAGAAACTGGCCCCCGGCCCCTGGCCTCCTCCTTTATTGTTCAGAAGGCCTTTTATAGTTTTGATAAAACATGGAGATCAATGGATAACACAAAATTATGTAGCGTTCACAACCCAGTTCTTTCTGTATATCATTTTGTATACAAAAGGTCTCAGGTGATTTACATTATCTTCTGGCCAAGAGGCTTGTTAACACTTTTTGGCTCTCTTCCTTAATGAATGTTAATTTTGTTTCCCCTCAAGTGTTTTTCTTTAATCTGCATCTCCTTAAAGCATTAAAGTTACATCTCTATAGAACAAAGGTGCAGTGGGTTATAACAAAGAAGGTACTTAACTCAAAGATCTAATGTTGCTAATACCAGGTCTACTACTTGTATTTCTATACAACAACTATATCTAAAAATAAAGGATATGAAAATTTGGCAGCAAGCATTGACCCAAAAAATGAAACTTTTAATCAGTCCTATTCTAAAGATTTTGACTCCTCGAAAGCTCCTGCATTCCTAGGATGTTTTAAGCTTCCTGTGCCTCCTGCGGTCAGGAGGCCTCAAACAATCACAAGCGCAGCTGTAGGAGTCCTACAGGCAGGCTAGAAAGCAATCAGAGGGTTTTTGGATTGAAACACTCTTTCAAATGCAGAAGACTAACGCGCTGAATTGACTTTTTCCAGAAAAGGTCAGAAGAGTGAAAAAGCAGAGCACAAAACCCGGCAGATTTTTGTTGGGGTACATGCATAAAAATTTGCAGAGGGGTCCCTGAAGTCTGAGCACGCCTTGTGTATGTCAGCTTCCTTCCTCATAACCTTGTCACGGGCGGGCTTCCTCACACTGGCTCCCGGCAGTCTTAGGCCCCGGCATCGACGGGAGAGGAATCCTGAGAGGCCCCCGAGCAACTCGCATGGGGACTGGCCTTTCCTGAGGCCACCAGAGCGGGTCCCTGAGGTCCCCGTCGTAAGTTGAGAGCACCTGCCGCAACTCGAGAAAATCCAGGAGGTTCTCCCCTCCAGGCGAGGTGAGGCCCATTTCCACTGAGGCGTCTCGAGGCCAATCACACCTAACATCTGGAACTTCCAAAGGGTCCTTCACACCCTTGCTGCAACTCAAGAAGATCCCCGAAATACCCGTCTCCACTAGAGTGGAAGCACGAGAGTCCCGCTCACATCCAGAGGAGCCCGGTTTCTGCCTCATAGCTCGAGAGGAGGTATCCTTTATCTGCGTGTTGGCGAAAGAATTCCCGTCGTTCCCGTCGCATCTCAGGAGGAGGCCCTCTCCACAGGAAAGGGGAGACGAACTCCACGGTCGTGTCACCATTCCCATAGTCCACCAGATGTCTCAGTCCATTCCAGGGAAACCTGTATTCCCTGCACTGCCTCGACTTTCAAGCCGAGGAACGACTCACACCACCGAGGCAGGTGGAACAGCCGTGTGGGATAGCCTCGTGGGAAAGCCTCGTGGGAAAGCCTCCAGGGAAAGCCACAGATCCCTTAATCCACGCGAAGGGAAGCGTGACACTGCTGCTGCAGCTCGGGAGAAAAAAGCACGTGCATACCCCCACTAGAGAGGAGGACTGTCTCCCCTGGGGCGACTCCAGAAGTTCCCCAAGATCCATGTCAGCACTGGAGAGGAATCCTCAGGTTCCAGTACCGACTCCACACAAAATCGTAGGCCCCGGCATCGAGGGGAGAGGAATCCTGAGAGGCCCTCAAGCAACTCGCATGGGGTCTGGCCTTTACTGAGGCCATCAGAGCGGGTCCCTGAGGTCCCCGTCGTAAGTCGAGAGCACCTGCTGCAACTCGAGAAAATCCAGGAGGTTCTCCTCTTCTGGCGAGATGAGGCCCATTTCCGCTGAGGCATCACGAGGCTAATCACACTTAACCTCTGGAACTTCCAAAGGGTCCTTCACACCCTTGCTGCAACTCAAGAAGTTCCCCTACATACCCAGCTCCTATCGAGAGGAAGCACGAAAGTCCCGCCCACATCCAGCGGAGCCCCATTTCCGCCTCATAGCTCGAGAGGAGGAATCCTTTCCCTGCGTGGTCGGGAAAGAATTCCCGGCGTTCCTGTCCCATCTCAAGAGGAGGCGCTCTCCACAGGAAAGGCGAGAGGAACTCCAGGGTCGTGCCACCATTCCCAGAGTCCCCCAGATGTCTCAGTCCATTTCAGGGAAACCTGATTTCCCTGCACTGCCTCGAATTTCTAGCCGAGGATCGACTCACACCACGATGGCACTTGGGACAGCCCTGTGGGAAAGCCTCGTGGGAAAGCCTGGAGGGAAAGCCACAGATCCCTTGATCCACGCGAAGGGAAGCGTTGCACTGCTGCTACAGCTCGGGAGGAAAGCGCACGTTCATGCCCCCACACAAGACGACGACTAACTCCCCTGGGGAGACTCCAGAAGTACCCCAAGATCCATGTCAGCACTTGGGAGGAAACCTCAGGTTCCGGCACCGACTCCACACAGGGTCTTAGGCCCCGGCATCGACGGGAGAGGAATCCCGAGAGGCCCCAGAGCAACTCGCATGGGGACTGGCCTTTCCTGAGGCCACCAGAGCGGGTCCCTGAGGTCCCCGTAGTAAGTCAAGAGCACCTGCCGCAACTCGAGAAAATCCAGGAGGTTCTCCCCTCCAGGCGAGATGAGGCCCTTTTCCTCTGAGGCGTCTCGAGGCTAACCATACCTAACATCTGGAACTTCCAAAGGGTCCTTCACACCCTTGCTGCAACTGAAGAAGTTCCCCGACATACCTGACTCCATTCGAGAGGAAGCACGAGAATCCCGCCCACATCCAGAGGAGCCCCGTTTCCGCCTCATACCTCGAGGTCAGGTATCCTTTCCCTGCATGTTCGGGAAAGAATTCCCGCTGTTCCCGTCGCATCTCATGAGGAGGCGCTCTCCACAGGAAAGGCGGAGGAACTCCAGGGTCGTGCCACCATTCCAAGAGTCCCCCAGATATCTCAGTCTGCCGGGGTCCAGCCCCGCTGGATCCAGGGAATTCGAGGGATGGACGGCGTTGTCGTGGAAAGTCTTTTTTATTTATTAATGTAAGATTAGATTAAGAAATTATAGTGTAGTAAGAAGATTAACTGGAGGAAAAGGGCTGAATAGCTTGGATTACGTGGAAGGCCAATAAAATTCCAGACAAGGAATTTTCACCATCTATGTTGGGCCACCAGCCCCTGCTTGAATATCTAAGGGTGCCACACCTTAAGCTCCCTTCGTGCAGGTCTTAACAGCCAGGCAAGTAAGTAGACCTGGCGAACCTCCGCGCCCCTGGTGGAGATTCAGCCTGAAGTTAAAGTAAAAAGCAGAGAGAAGGAAAGGGAGAGAAGAAGAAAGAGAGAAAAAGACACGGGGGAGCCTGAGTCTCAAGAAACCAGGCCGAGAGACTAGTTCGAGAAACTGGTCCGAGAAACTGGCCCCATCCTTTATTGTTCATAAAGCCTTTTATACTTTTGATAAAACATGGAGTTCAATGGGTAACACAAAATTATGTAGCGTTCGCACCCCAGACTCTTTCTGTACATCATTTTGTATACAAAAGGTCTCTGGTGATTTACATTATCTTCTGGCCAAGAGGCTTGTTAAACACTTTTTGGCTCTCTTCCTTAATGAATGTTAATTTTGTTTCCTCTGAAGTGTTTTTCTTTAATCTGCATTTCCTTAAAGCATTAAAGTTACATCTCTATAAAACAAAGGTGCAGTGGGTTATAACAAAGAAGGTACTTAACTCAAAGATCTAATGTTGCTAATACCAGGTCTACTACTTGTTTTTTTAATATACCAACTCTATCTAAAAATAAAGGATATGAAAATTTAGCAGCAAGCATTGACCCAAAAAATGAAACTTTTAATCAGTCCTATTATAAAGATTTGACTCCTCGGATGCCCCTACATTCCTAGGATGCTTTAAGCTTCCTGTGCCTCCTGGGGAAAGGAGGCCTCAAACAATCACATGCCCAGCTGTACGAGTCCTGCAGGCAGGCTAGAAAGCATTCAGAGGGGTTTTTGGATTGAAACACTCTTTCAAATGCTGAAGACTAAAGCCTTGAATTGACTTTTTCCAGAAAATGTCAGAAGAGTGGAAAAGCAGAGCAAAAAAGCCGGCAGATTTTTGTTGGGGTATGTGCGTAGGAACTTCCAGAGGGGTCCCTGAAGTCTGAACACACCATGCCTATGTCAGCTTTCTTCCTCATGACGTTATCACGGGGCGGGTGTCCTCATACTGGCTCCCAGCATCAGTCCAATCCAGAGGAACCTGTTTTACCTGCACTGCCTCGACTTTCACGCTGAGGATCAACTCACACCACGGTGGCACGAGGGAAAGCCCTGTGAGAAAGCCTCGTGGGAAAGCCTCCAGGGAAAGCCACAGATCCCTTGATCCACACGACGGGAAGCGTGACCCTGCTGCTAAAGCTCGGGAGGAAAGCACACGTGCGTACCCTCACATGAGAGGAGGATTGACTCTCCAGGGGAGACTCCAGAAGAACCCCAATATCCATGTCAGCACTGCAGAGGGAAACCTCAGGTTCTGGGCCCGAATCCACACCAAGTTGTTCGGCCCGGGCATCAACAGGAGAGTTATCAAGAGAGGCCCTGCAGCATCTGGCATGGGACTGGCCTTTCCTGAGGCCACCAGAGCGGGTCCCTGAGGGCCCCGTCGTAAGTCGGGAGCACCTGCCGCAACTCGAGAAAATCCAGGAGGTTCTCCCCTCCAGGCGAGATGAGGCCCATTTCCAATGAGGTGTCTCGAGGCTAATTACATCTAATCTCTGGAACTTCCAAAGGGTCCTTCACACCCTTGCTGCAACTCAAGGAAGTTCCCCGACATTCTCATCTCCACTCGAGAGGAAACACGAGGGTCCTGCCCACATCCAGAGTAGCCCCCGTTTCATCCTCCTAGCTAGAGATGAGGGATCCTTTCCCTGCTTGGTCGGGAAAGAACTTCCGGCATTCCCGTCGCATCTCAGGTGGAGGCGCTCTCCACAGGAAGGGAGAGAGGAACTCCATGGTCGTGGACCATTTCAAGCGTCCCCAGATGTCTCAGTCCATTCCAGAGGATCTTGTTTTTACAGAGTGCCTAAAACTTTCATGCCGAGGATCGCCTCACACCACGGGTGGCACGGGGGACAGCCCTGTGGGAAAGCCTCGTGGGAAAGCCTCTAGGAAAAGCCTAGAGGAAAAAGCCACAGATCCATTGATCCACGCGACGGGAAGCATGACACTGCTGCTACAGCTCGGGAGGAAGGGGCATGCACATGCGCATGCCCCCCACTCGAGACGAGGACTGATTCCCCTTGGGAGACTTCAGAAGTATCCCAAAAAACATGTCAGCACTGGAGAGGAATACTCAGGTTCTGGCCCCCACTCCACACAAGGTCTTGGGCCCCGGCATGTACCGTTGAGGAATCCCGAGAGGCCCTCTAGCAACTCGCATGGGGACTGGTCTTTCCTAAGGCCAACAGAACGGGTCCCTGAGGTCCCCGTCGTAAGTCGAGAGCACCTGCCACAACTCGAGAAAATGAAGGAGATTCTCCCCTTCAGGCGAGATGAGGCCCATTTCCACTGAGACGTCTCGAGGCTAATCACACCTAACCTCTGGAACTTCCAAAGGGGTCCTTCACACCATAGCTGCAACTCAAGAAGTTCCACGAGAGACCCGACGCCACTACATAGGAATCACCAGGGTACCACCCACATCCAGAGGAGCCCCAATTCCCCCTCCTAGCTCAATGTGAGGGATCCTTTCCCTGATTGGCCGGGAAAGAATTCCTGTCGTACCTGTCGCATCTCAAGAGGAGGCACGCTCCACAAGAAAGGTGAGAGGAACTCCAGGGTCGTTCCACCATTCCAAGAGTCCCCCAGATGTCTCAGTCCTTTCCAGAGGAACTTGTTTACCCTGCACTGCCTCGACGTTCACGCGGAGGACCGACTTACACGATGGTGGCACGTGGGACAGCCCTGTGGGAAAGCCTCGTGGGAAAGCCTCGTGGGAAAGCCTCGAGGGAAAACAAGAAACCCCTTGATCAACCCAACGCGGAAAATTGACTCTGCCTCTAATGCTCGGGAGAAAAGCGCACGTGCATGCCCCCATTGGAGACGAAGATGACTCCCCTGTGGAGGCTCCAGTAGTACCCCAAGATCCATGTTAACACTGGAGAGGAAACCTCAGGTTCGGGCACCGACTCCAAACAAGGTCTTAGGCCCCGTCATCGACCGGAGAGGAATCCCGAGAGGCCCCTTAGCAACTCGCAAGTCGACTGGCATTTCCTGAGTGGACCAGAGCGGGTTACATAAGTCCCGGTCGTAACTGGAGAGCACCTGCTGAAACTCGAGAAAATCCAGGAGGTTCTCCCCTGCAGGCGAGATGAGGCCCATTTCCGCTGAGGCGTCTCGAGTCTAATCACACTAACCTCTGGAACTTCCAAAGGGTCCTTCACACCCTTGCTGCAACTCAAGAAGTTCCCCGACATACCGTCTCACACGAGAGGAAGCACCAGAGACCCGCCCACATCCAGAGGCCCTGTTTCCGCCTGCTAGCTCGAGAGGAGGGATCCTTTCCCTGCGTAGTCAGGAAAGAATTCCTGGCGTTCCTGGCGCATCTCAAGAGGAGGCGCTCTCCACAGGAAAGGCGAGAGGAACTCCAGGGTCGTGCCACCATTCCCAGAGTCCCCCAGATGTCTCAGCCATTTCAGGGAAACCTGATTTCCCTGCACTGCCTCGAATTTCTAGCTGAAGATCGACTCACACCACGATGGCACATGAAACAGCCCTGTGGAAAAGCCTCGTGGGAAAGCAGGAGGAAAGCCACAGATCCCTTGATCCATGCAAAGGGAAGCGTGACACTGCTGCTACAGCTAGGGAGGAAAGCGCACGTTCATGCCCCCACACAAGACGACGACTAACTCTTGGCAGACTCCAGAAGTACCCA
>NW_017214250.1:0-14873 GCF_001704415.2 Capra hircus
AAGGAGGAGGTTCTTGGGTATTCATGCTGTAGTTTGGTCATAGATGAGAATTTTCTCTTTGCCCTTGTTTCTTGTTGCCCTTTCGCCCTTCAGAACTCCTCTAAGAGACCACTGTGTAAAGCCAGGAGAAGCAAGTCACCAAAACGTCAGGTTTTCCTTTCCCTGTGAGTTTTCTTTGCCTGTGTGACAGAGCAGAGGCCTGGGCCTCCCAAGGCCTGGCCAGACTGACTGTGAGCCCAGCCCCTGCCTTAGGCTCCCAGCCCAGGTTTCCAGACCCGTCACTCCAACCCCTATCAGGTCTGCAGCCCAGGTCCATCACAACCCTCACTCAGGGGCTCTGCAGCAACGCTAATAATAAAACTTTCCTGATTTTTCCTCCTACTAGAGCTTCTTTGACACAACTTAAGGTTTTCTGTGGTCTCCAGTATTCACCTGCTGATCTCATGACTAGAAGTAAGTCATCACTACTTGAGGAAATGAAAAGTACTTCAGATTAACACAGGTCCAAATCTACCCTGAATTGACCCCACCAACACCAAACAAATTCCACAAAACCCACTTGTTCCTAACTGTACCACAAAAGTGGTTTAAAAAAATCCTTAGATTAGAAATACCTCAAGAGCATATTCATTTATGTATTGATAGTTCATAACATTGAATCTGTGTGATATCTTCAAGGCATAAGTAGACTATATATTACAATTCTAATTTTTACCCTTTTTGGGTCACTGGAAATTTGTCTGTAATTGTTCAGTTTTGGTTTTGTTTCACTGACAAATTTAGCGCTGCCACTCCCCACCTTGCATTACCAAACGCTGAAAAACAACAGCAGGAAAACTTGGACTTTAAGCTTTCAACCCCATCCATCTCGGTGCAACTAAATGCATGCTGGTTACTCCTATAGTGTGTTCTCTGAACCAATTCCTCCCTTGTACCAGCACTGAAATATTCACAAAATCACTCATTTTACCTCAGAGATTATGCTTGGTTTTGAATATTTCAAACAGTACAGGTTGAACCCTCTTATAACCCAGCTCCTCAGTGCATTAAGTACTTTCAGGTCATATTGGAGTCCCAGTACGAACTACTCATAAGATGGAAGTATTGCATTCAGGAGGGCTAACTTCCTCCCTAAAGGATATTTGTGTTAGGAGGACCTGAACTTTATCAGAAGAGACTGTATCTATATATATTTAGATAGATAGATGGTAGATAGGTAGGTACCACAGGTGTAGGAATAGTTTCCTTTGGGAACTATGTTCTTACTGGTAATGGGCTATTACCATGAGCTTGAATTTACTGATCTCATTTACTACTCCTTAGAGCCCCTAAGGGCTTCCCTGGTGGCTCAGCTGGTAAAGAATCTGCCTACAATGCAGGAGCCCTGGGTTTCATCCCTGGATTGGGAAGATCCCCCAGAAAAGGGAACGGCTACCCAGCCCAGTGTTTTGGCCTAGAGAATTCTATGGACTGTATAGTCCATGGGGTGTCAAAGAGTCAGAAAGGACTGAAGGACTGTCACTTTCAGAGTCTGCAGATGGTGATGCATCCATGAAATTAAAAGACGCTTACTCCTTGGAAGGAAAGTTATGACCAACCTAGACAGCATATTAAAAAGCAGAGAGATTACTTTGTCAATAAAGGTCCATCTAGTCAAGGCTATGGTTTTCCAGTGGTCATGTATGGATGTGAGAGTTGGACTATAAAGAAAGCTGAGTGCAGAAGAATTGATGATTTTGAGCTGTGGTGTTGGAGAGACTCTTGAGAGTCCCTAGGACTGCAAGGAGATCCAACCAGTCCATCCTAAAGGAGATCAATCCTGGGTGTTCACTGGAAGGACAGATGGTGAAGCGGAAACTCCAGTACTTTGGCCACCTGATGCAAAGGGCTGACACGTTGGAAAAGACCCTGATGTTGGGAAAGATTGAGGGCAGGAGGAGAAGGGGACGACAGAGGATGAGATGGTTGGATGGCATCACCGACTTAATGGACATGGGTCTGGGTGGACTTCAGGAGTTGGTAATGGACAGGGAGGCCTGGTGTGCTGCAGTTCATGGGGTCACAAAAGAGTTGGACACGACTGAGTGACTGAACTAAAGTGAAAGTTCCAATCTTATTTTCCAATCATAGAAACGGCCATAAGCACAAATCAACGTGAGAATGTCCAGAACAAAAGTGTCCAAGCCCGGAAGGAGGTTTTAGGATGGCTGATCTGCCAAATTTTTTTCAGGTTTACTCACGTGAAACCTGACTGCAGCCTCATCCATGTGCCTTGCAAGCTCCTTCCTTAGAGAATGAAATAAAAATGTTCAGTATTTGGAGATGTGGATGAAATTAAATATATGGATGTTATTTCACGTTTGATTGTAAAATTTCCATCACCTTTGTGCCCCCTACCCAAGTACACATTTCTGTAATAGTCAGGTCCAGGCTTGCTTTAGGAGGTGTTTTTTCCCTCCTGTGCAAAATGTTATTGTGGCATCAAAAGAAATCAGTAATCAAACAAAAATATTTTAATGCAGTATTTAACAAATATCAAAATTAGTGCAAAAATAGCACATGATGAAACTATTATTAAAATTTAAACATAGGTAATTGTGACCCTGCACGTGCTCCACTGTACCTCATGTGTGGTTCCAACAAAACATTATTAACAAACCAGGCCAGTGGCCAAAGTTTCCCTACTTGATGGATTTAAATACTGCAGGATGCCCAGTAGGTACCGCCTCCACCGCAGAGTCCTGAGGGAGGTGTCCCTGCTTGCCTTGGGCCATCCAGGTAGCTTTTGGCTCTGAAGAGGGACTGCAGAAGAGAACCAGAGGAGCCCAGGGGCAACCGAGCCCCCTGGAGAACTAGGCAGCTCCAGGTTAGCTGTGTACTCGGGAACCAGGCGAGGTATGTGGTGGCGGTGGAAAAGGCTCTCCATCCTTGGGTTGAGAGCATGAATTGATGTGGTGGAGGCGCCTCTGCAGGTTCCCTCGTTTCCCCTCCCGCACCCCCGCCTCATCTCCGGGCCCCAGGCGGGCAGCTCCAGCTGCTGCTGCTGCTGCTGCTTCCTCCTGGGCTCCAGGCCGCCTCCTTGACCTCCCCCAGCTCCAGTTCAGACCACACTAGGCCTCTTCTCCTCCCACTACCATCGCTGATACCACGGGAGGCTTCATATCTGGAAAAGGCGCAAGGCCGAGAGAGAGGCGGCAGGGAGACCAAGGGCTGTGACTGTGCGGCAGCTGAGTCCGGTCCACTGGCCTCTCCCAGGGAAAGGGCGTTTCCTGGGCTTCAGCAAAGCACCTGACCCAGCCCGGCCTCTGACCATGCGGTTCTTCCTGGGATTCCAGGCTGCAATAGCATCACCCAGGCTGTGGCCCCCCCACCCCACCTGCCCCCAGCAGAGGCTCCAGTCTTGAGCGCTGTGGATGAATCAGCCTCTATGCCCGGATCTGTGCAGATGTGCTAGTCCGGGATAGTCCTGGGGCTAACCACCGGGTCAGTTCTCTTCTGGGCGCCTGGTCCCAGTTGTAGCTTGTGTTGCTGGTCCAATGTGTGCCTGCTCCTGCTTAGGCGCCCTCCCTCCCTCCCTCCTTGGCCTCCCACTCCCTCCGGCCCTGCCCCTTGACCGAGATAGGTGGGACCCTCTGGGGGCACTTGAGGCCAGGGCATGGCCATAAAGTGGAGGCGTGCCAACTAGGGGTGGGGAGGGGCGGGGGAAATGAGACCCCACTGACCCCTGGAGCCAGAGCCCTGGAAAAACATTAGGAGAACATCTCTCCAGGGATGCAGGCTCCTAGCCCACAGTTCCCCTGGAGCGAGAGATGCAAAGATGGGGCCGGAGAAAGCCACAGCCCAGTGGTCCCCCTTGTCCTGTGGGCTCTGAGCACGTCTGCACCCTCTAACCCCCCCTCTACCACTCCAACTCTGTAACTAATGGATGGGGCTCTGGTTCTGTTTCATTCACCCCCAAAGTCCATGAATGGGGCTAGTGATTCAGATGACATGATTAGCTAGGGGGCTGCTTGCTCTGGCTCCTGGGGGCTCTATTTCAGGGCACACAGTGTGTTCAGAAGCCAGCTGCAAGAAACCCAACCCGCCCCTTACGAAGCAACAAGTACTACCGATTTGTGCTAACCTATGTCAGAGTGCACGCGTAGACCCTGGCCAGTGCTTAGTGCTCTCAGAAAGCTTACAGTGCAAGGGGCCCTTCCTTTGGGGCCCCTCCTTCAACTTGGCAGGTAACTGTGCAGCTCTGCATACAGGGCTGGAGTCAGCTCCCCACCGCTGGCTGCAGGCACCCTGCAACACTTGCGCCCCTATTCTAGATCAGGAAGAGTTTGTTTCCACCTCCCCCATCGCTGCCCTTCTCTCCTGCACCTCAGTTCCTTCCTTCCCCTCCACCCTCACCCCTCCCCAAGCCACCCTCCCCTCCCCTCCCCTCCCCCAACTTCTAGAATTCTGTTTCTGCAGTGAGAAGTGCAAATGAAATCCAGGCCAGGCTGAGGGTTTATGCTTGTTCAAGAGGTATTTACAGGTGTCTTGGGGCATGGGAATATCCTGAATATCAAGCGTAGCTTCTAACCATGAGTCCCATGCTTCACGTTGTACTTGATTTATCTGTTTCTACCTGCCCCCTGCTTCCATCATAATCCTCATCCCCCTTTTAAAAGAAATCAAACCAGAGTGGTATTGCTCAGTGTCAGTCACCGACAAGCTCTGTGCTGCTCTGATCCACTCACTGCACTTTCACATGTGGCCCCTCTTCTACCAGTGGGTTGGAATAGAGAAGGAGGAGCAGGTAGACAGAGCTGGGGCTGCTGTATTAGGCAACCTCCTTTGAGGGGCACGGGGATTTGATCAGACAGCCTCTTAGGTACCTTTATCCTGGAGGACATTAATCATTTTTATTATTAATTAACTGTTGATAAATTCTTTAAACCTCTCTTTCTCTCTCTTTTTCCATGCCCCATGGCATGTGGGATCTCAGTTTCCCCCACCAGGGATTGATCCGGTCTTCCCTGCAGTGGAAGCACAGAGTCGACTACTGGACTGCCAAGGAAGCCCCTCAAGAATCTCATTCTTAATGACACTTTAGTGCAGGTGTGGAAAAGAGGTGGTGACATGCGTGTGCCCATCACTAATGTGCTCTTTGGAAGCTTGTATTTAGCATGTTCCTTACATCATAGGCAGTAACACTTTGGCATTGAAGATTTCCAATAAAACTTTGCAGATGACCACATCACATTGCTTTATATTCACCACTTCAGTCACTTTCTCTTTATTCACTTATTCATGAGGGTCTGTGAGAAGGGAGATGTTTATCCTTCCATAATTCCCAATGAGGGCAGGATGGTTTCCTGTGAAAATGACATCTGTACTGCACGTTTTTGTACCTGTGAGCGTCAGTAAGCCTATGTTGGGTGCGTTATACAGGCCCTGTGCTGGGCGGTGTGGGAATGTCACAGTATCCGACCCAGCCACTGTGCTGTGGGTTCTCAGTGTCTCCAGAGGAAGATCAGCCCACACCAGAGAAAGAAGCCACAGATTATGGAGGTGCGTTGCAGAGCCCCACCAATTCCTTGCTCTGTGACCCTGGGCAAGTTGGCTGACCTCTCTCCGTGCCTCAACTGTCCCGTCTATGGAATGGATCTCATGATGGTACCTGCCTTACACTGTCGTGAGGTTTAAATAAAGTAATAAAGATAGGCCCGTGGTGAGCACTCAACCAGCATCAGCTGGTGCTGGGAGTGTAAATTGGTGGCAGGCACTATGGAAATGGTATGCAGTTTCCTAAAAAAACTAAAAATAGAATTACCATTTGATCCAGCAATTCCATTCCTGGATCCAGAAAAAAAAAAAAAAAAAAGAAAACTCTAATTTGAAAAGACGCAGGCACCATAATGTTCATAGCAGCGCTATTTACAACAGCCAAGGCATGGGAACAACCCAAGTAAGTGCCCTTTAGCAGATGATTGGCTTAAAACAATCTGAAACACGCATGCACACACACACACACACACACCACACAAACACATAGAAACACACAATTGGCTTCCCTGGTGGCTCAGTGGTAACGAATCCACCTGCCAAGCAGAAGACTCAAGTTTGATCCCTGGAACAGGAAGATCCCCTGGAGAAGGAATTGGCCATCTACTCCAGTATTCTTGCCTGGAGAATTCCATGGACAGAAGAGCCAGGCAGGCTACAGTCCATGAGATTGCAAAGAGTTGGACACAACTGACCGACTAACCAACACAACAAAACACAGTTGTAGTGTTTGATCAGAGAAGCAGAGTGAAAGGCCAAGGGGGTTATATTATAGAGACTAGATCTGATGCACTGGTGGGAGCTGAGATGAGGTCTATGAAAGGCTATTGCCTTCACATTTTAGGGTGGCCTGAAGTCACTGAAGATATTCAAGGCTAACAGCTGGGCAGACAGGTGCATATGAACTGGGGGAGAGCAAAGACCAAGTGGAAGCTGCAAGGATTCCCTTGAACCCACAACAACAAACTAAAAGCCAGGAAGGTATAAAGTCCTGTAGACCGTACATCTGCCTCTTACTGTCTCCAATCTAGAGAAGGAGCCGCCATCCTTTGACACCAAGCTGCACGTGCACATGGCCCAGGGTCTGGAGCCAAAAAAGAAAAGCAAACTGGCTGAACACAATCCCCGGTCCCCTTCTCAGTCCATAGACTCTTGGTTTCTTTCTGAAGATCACCTATTACCTATACATCAGAAAATGATGATAATAATAATAACCTTTATTTCTCGGCTATCCATAGGACCATTTAGGGCTGCCCAGTTAGCTCAGCGGTAGAGAATCTGCCTGGCAATGCTCGAGATCTAAGAGACGGGGGTTCGATCCCTGGGTCGGGAAGATCCCCTAGAGTAGGAAATGGCAACCAACTCCAGTATTCTTGCCTGGAAAATTTCGTGGTCACAAAAGCCTGGCGGGGTAGTCTATGGACTCCCAAAGAGTCGGACACGACTTAGCAACTGAGTATAGAAGGCAATGGCACCCCACTCCAGTACTCTTGCCTGGAAAATCCTGTGGATGGAGGAGCCTGGTAGGCTGCAGTCCATGGGGTCGCTAAGAGTCGGACACTACTGAGCGATTTCACTTTCACTTTTCACTTTCATGCATTGGAGAAGGAAGTGGCAACCCACTCCAGTATTCTTGCCCGGAGAATCCCAGGGACGGGGGAGCCTGGTGGGCTGCCGTCTATGGGATCGCACAGAGTCAGACACGACTGAAGCGACTTAGCGGTAGCAGCACACAGGCATAGGCGAACTCACTGCGGTGCAGAGGAAGTCGGTAGAGTCTGTTTCTTAGAAAGCCTGGGGCTGCAGGAGGCCTTGACTTACCTGCCTGAAGTGGCCGGGCAGGCGCGTGACCTGCGGGCGCAGGGAGGCTCTCCCGCGCCCTCTGCTGGGGACTTGGCTCCACGCAGACTCTGCATCCTCGCGTTTGCTACAAGCTTCTCACCCTTCATATGGTGATAGGAGACTGCTAGTACTCTTGCCTGGAAAATCCCATGGACGGAGGAGCCTGGTGGGCTGCAGTCCATGGGGTCGCTAAGAGTCGGACACGACTGAGCGACTTCACTTTCACTTTTCACTTTCATGCACTGGAGAAGGAAATGGCAACCCACTCCAGTGTTATTGCCTGGAGAATCCCAGGGACAGGGGAGCCTGGTGGGCTGCCGTCTATGGGGTCGCATGGAGTTCGACACGACTGAAGCGACTTAGCAGCAGCAGCAGCAGCAGCGTCGACAAGGGGTGAAAAGGAGATGGGGGGGTGGGTTGCAGCGGGGACGTGTGGAGTCTGAGAAGTGAAGTGCAGACTGAGGGTTGTGGAAGGGACGCAGGTTTGATCTCTGTTTATGGAACTAAGATCCTACATGGCTCGGAGCAACTTAGCCACCCGCACCCACAACTACAGAGCCCGTACCCCATAATGAAATATCCCACCTGAAGCATCGGAGAGCCCACGTGCTGCAAGTAAGACTTGATGTGGCCAAATAAATAAAATATTTTTTAAAAGATTACTTCACAGCTACGAATCATGTGCTCAGTATCCACCAAGGGCCAATAACAGGCCAATAATTGTGTCCTGAGCTAAGACACTGGGGCTTTCTGATTCATTTCCAGATTCACCAAGAAAGGTGAAATCCAGGGTCATCACCATGGAGGCTCCAGTGGGACCCCCTATCAGGTTCCTCATAATCTGGTTCCTGGCCCCGTGTTAGAGTCCCTTAGCTGGGAAAGCCCATGAATCTCCCTTGAGGCCCCAGGATTGAGTGAGTAGACACAGAGATGTCTTTGGGAAAGCCCTTGCCCAGATTGTCCAGAAGAGGGCACCTGAATACCATTTTTACATTATTTCCGTTGGTCTGCGCTGTGCTGTCTTTGTGCTGTGCAGTTTGACTCTTTGCTAGCCTGCCAGGCTCCTCTGTCTAAGGGGATTCTCCAGGCAAGAATACTGGAGTGGGTTGCCGTACCTTCTTCCAGGGGATCTTCCCAACCCAGATCGATCTGGGATCGAACCCAGATCTCTCACATTGCAGACAGATTCTTTACCATCCGAGCCACCAGGGAAGCCCATAAATACTGGCGTGGGCAGCCTATCCCTTCTCTAGGGGATCTTCCCAACCCAGGAATTGAACCGGGATGTACTGCATTACAGGCGGATTTTTTTACCAAGTGAGCTACCAGGGAAGCCCCAATTTTTGCTTTGTGGGATTCAGGCAAGTGAGCTGAATGGTGGCCAGTCTCCAGCATCAGCAGTATTCATAGCTCTGGAGTGCGTGTGCTCATCAGGGAGGGGCCATACAAATCCTCCTTCTTTCTTGGCTGCCTGGCATTGACCTTACTGAGGGAGAGCTCAAGACACATCGGTCCTTGTTGCACTGAGAAAATTCTCCCTGCTTCTGGGAAGCAATGGGCTCTTTTTATTCCTCAACATTTTTGTTCTTCATCATCTTCGTAGTAGCAAATGTTTATTGAATACCTACAGCATGCCATGTTTTCTTCTGAGTGCTCCACGTGAATCTCTTCATCTTCTTTAAGATTCTGTTGTGCCGATGAGGTTCAGAAAGCTGAACCAATCTGTTCAAAGTCACAGAGCCAGTCCATTGCAGAGCTCTGATTTGATTCTGAGTCCACAGTTTGTCTTCTTCCTATGAAGCCAGCTGCCTCTCACACTTCCTCCTCCCCACCCACATGCCTCTCCCTCTCCAGGTCGTCTCAGCGGCATAGTCTCTGTGTGGGTCCTGGGTTTGTGTGCTGTCCTCCAGGCAGTGAGCTCAGAGATGGCACTTAGCCAAGCACTTCCCTTTCTTTGTTGGGACTGAGGCATTGTCTTAACAGGAGAAAACAACCACCCCATATATAAGCACCATGGTTAAGGGCAGGGGCTCTAAACCTTGAAGGTTTCATAGACTAGCAATATTAGTAAAATAAAACTGGGTTTGGACAGAAGTCATAATCTTTTCATTTTACCAATTGAGACCTTGTCATACTCTTCCTATTACTAATATTAATAACAGAAATAATATCTAAAGCTTATAGAGAAAGATTACCATGTACCATATACTATTCTCAATCTTTCAATGAATTACCTGGTTTAATCCTCACAAAAATCACATTCAGTAGGCATTATTGTTTTCCGCATTTTGGAGGCAAGGAAATTGACAAAAAGAAACGTTTTGTAAATTACTCCTGATTCTGCTGAAAATCATTATAGTATATTGTCTCTCATCTGTGTTTGATAAAAGATATTTTTAAAAGAAACCATCAAAGGACTTCCCTGGTGGTCCAGTGGTTAAGACTCTGCACTTCCACTGCAAGGGGCATGGGTTCGATTCCTAGTTGGAGAGCTAAGATCCTGAGTGCCACAGGGTGTGGCCAAAAAAAAAAAAGATAAAAAAATAAAAATAAACCATCAAGCACAGCCAGAGGCCCTGATCTCAGAATTTAGGAACAACCAACTAAGAGCATGGACGGTTCAGGGTTTGTCTTGGGCAAAGCAAATGCTCTCTCTCTCTCTCTTTTTTGCAATTTAATGTGAAGGTACTAATGTGCTTTGAGAAGTAAACGTCTAGCTAAATACTGAGACCTTAACCCAGTGACTGGCACATAAGAATACAGTAGATACATTTATCATGGTAATTCCTTGTGGCACAACCCTGCGAACTAACCTCTTGCTGGGAGGAAACTAAGGCAACTATAGACTCTTCCTGTTACTGAGGTCAGGTAAGTTTCTGTAACTGATGACACCCTCCTTCCCTCAGCTGTCTCCAATTTCCCCTCCTTGAATGAACTGAAGCAGAGGAGTTTTACTTCCCATTGGTTGATATTGTTGTTGCCATCAGTTCTGTTCAATTGCTCAGTCCTGTCAGACTTGTTGCAATACATGGACTGCAGTAAACCAGGCTTCCCTGTCCATCACCATCTCCTGAGGCTTGCTCAAATTCATGTCCATCAAGTCAGTGATGTCCCCTTCTCCTCCTGGCTTCAATCTTTCCCAGCATCAGGGTCTTTCCAATGAGTCAGTTCTTCCCATCAGGTGGCCAAAGTATTGGAGCTTCAGCTTCAGTATCAGTCCTTCCAATGAATATTCAGGACTGATTTCCTTTAAGATTGACTGGTTTGACCTGTTTGCTATCCAAGGGATTCTCAAGAGTCTTCTCCAACACCACAGTTCAGAAGCATCAATTCTTCGGTGCTCAGCTTTCTTTACAGGCCAACTCTCACATCCACATATGACTACTGGAAAAACCACAGCTTTGACTAGATGGGCCTTTGCCAGCAAAGTAATATCTCTGCTTTTTAATATGCGTCTAGGCTTGTCATAGCTTTTCTTCCAAGGACCAAGCGTCTTTTAATTTCATGGCTGCAGTCACCATCTGCAGTGATTTTGGAGCCCTAAAAGATAAGTCTGTTACTGTTTCCATTGTTTCCCCCATCTATTTGCCATGAAGTGATGGCATGGTCTTCCTTTTTTTGAGTGTTGAGTTTTAAGCCAGCTTTTTCACTCTTCTCTTTCATTTTCATCAAGAGGCTCTTTAGTTCCTCTTCACTTTCAGCCATAGGGGTGGTATCACCTGCATATCTGAGGTTACTGATATTTATCCTGGCAATCTTGATTCCAGCGTGTGTTTCATCCAGCCTCCCATTTTGCATGATGTACGCTGCATAGAAGTGAAATAAACAGGGTGACAATCTACTCCTTTCCCAATTTGGAACCAGTTCATTGTTCCATGTCTGGGTCTAACTGTTGCTTCTTGATCTGCCTACAGATGTCTCAGGAGGCAGGTAAGGTGGTCTGATATTCCCATCTCTTGAAGAATTTCCCACAGTTTGATGTGATCCACACAGTCAAAGGCTTTGGCATAGCCAATAAAGCAGAAGTAGATGTTTGTCTGGAATCCTCTTGCTTTTTCTATGATCCCATGGATGTCGGCAATTTGATCTCTAGTTCCTCTGCCTTTTCTAAATCCAGCTTGAACATCTGGAGGTTCTCAGTTCATATACTGTTGAAGCCTAACTCGGGGGATTTTGAGAAATACATTGCTAGCATGTGAGATGAGTGCAATTGAGTGGTAGTTGGAACATTCTTTTTGCGTTGCCTTTCTTTGAGATTGGAATGAAAACTGACCTGTTCCTATCCTGTGGCCACTGCTGAGATTTTCAAATTTGCTGGCGCATTGAATGCAGCACTTTCATAGCATCATCTTCAGGATTTGAAGTAGCTCAGCCGTTGCCATAGCTGCACTCAAACTTTCCTTCTGAAAACCCTGGGGAACAGGGACTCATAAACTTCTTCTGAGGCTTCTGCTGCAGCTTCTTGCAGGTTGGATGGCCACTCAGGTATTTATTTTATTTATTTTTCATTGAAGGATAATTGCTTTACAGTATTCTGTTGGTTTCTGCCCAACATCAACATGAATCAGCCATAGGTGTACATATGTCCCCTCCCTCTTGAATCTCCCTCCCACGTCCCTCCCCATTCCACCCCTTTAGTTTGTTACAATGCCCTTGCTTGAGTTCCCTGAGTCATACAGCAAATTCCCAATGGCTATCTATTTTACATATGGTAATATATGGTTCCATGTTCCTCTCTGTCAGAGAAGGCAATGGCAACCCACTCCAGTACTCTTGCCTGGAAAATTCCATGGACGGAGGAGCCTGGTGGGCTGCAGTCTATGGGGTCGCGAAGAGTCGGAGACGACTGAATGACTTCAATTTCACTTTTCACTTTCATGCATTGGAGAAAGGAATGGCAACCCACTCCCAGTGTTCTTGCCTGGAGAATCCCAGGGACAGTGGAGCCTGGTGGGCAGCTGTCTATGGGGTCGCACAGAGTCGGACACGACTGAAGCAACTTAGCAGCAGGAGCAGCAGCAGCAGCAGTATTTTATTGCGTATATATACCATATCTTCTTTATCTGTTTCTATGTTGATGGACACTTATGTTTCTTCCATATCTTGGCTATTGTGAATAATGCTGGTTTGAACATTGGGGTGTGTGCATCTTTTTGAGTTAGTGGGTTTTTTTTTTTCCGGATATATGCCCAGGATTGAAAATTTGGGGTCATACGGTAGTTTCTGTTTTTAATTTTTTGAGAACCTCCATACTGTTTTCCTCAGTGGCTACACAAATTTACATTCCCACTAACAGTGTGCAAGTGTTCTCTTTTCTCCACATGCTCACCAACATTTGTTATTTGTAGTCTTTTTCTTGATAGCCATTCTGACCTGTGTGAGGCGATATCTCATTGTAGTTTTGGTTTGCATTTCTCTCATAATTAGTGATGTCTGTTTTTATTGAGGTGTAGGTGATTTCAAATATTCTATTAGTTTCAGATGTGCAACATACTGATTCAAAGCTTTTACAGATTATTCTCCCATTTAAAGTTATTATAAAATATTGACTATATTCCTGCTCCTGTAAAATATATCCTTTAAAATTTTCCATTTCAGTTTCATTACTAGTCATTGGTCTGTTCAAATTTTCTGTTTCTTCTTGCTTCAGTCTTGGAAGATTGTACATTTCTAGGAGTTTGTTAATTTTTCTAGGTTATCCATTTTATTGATGTCTAATTGTTCATGGTCATCTCTTATGATCCTTTGTATTTCTGTGGTTTTTATTGTAACTTTTTCATTTCTGGTTTTTATTGATTTGGACCCTCTTTTTCTCAATGAGTCTGGCTAAAGGTTTTATCTATTTTATTTACCTTTTCAAAGAAATCAACTCTTATTTGCATTGCTATTTTATATATTTTAGAATCTATTTCATTTATTTCTTCTCTGATCTTTATGATTTCTTCCCTTGTACTAACTTAGGGTTTTGTTTGTTCTCCTTTCTCTAATTCCTTTAGGTGTGTGGTTAGGTTGCTTATGTGAGATTTTTTCTTTTTCCTGAAGGTAAGCTTGAATCACTACAGACTTTCCTCTGAAAACTGCTTTTAGTGAATCCCATAGATTTTGGATTATTGTGTTTTCATTTTCACTGTCTCCAGGTATTTATTTCAGCTTTGATTTCTTCAATGACTCATTGGTTGTTCAGTAGTATTTGGTTTAGCCTCCACGTGTTTGTGGTTTTTTGAAGTTTTTTTTTTTTTTCTTGTAGTTGATTTCTAGTCTTACAGCATTGTAGTTGGAAAAGATGCTTGGTATGATTTCAATTTTCTTAAGTGTATTGAGACTTGTTTTGTGGAGAATATTCCATGTGTACTTGGGAATGTGTATTCTGCTGCTTTTGGATAGAATGCTCTGTCAGTCCATTAAGTCTAATATGTCATTTGAGGTCAGTGTTTCCTTATTGATTTTCTGTCTGGATGATCTGTCCATTGATGTAAGTTGGGTGTCGAAGTCCTGAATATGATGCTTACTGTCAGTTTCTCCTTCATGTTTGTTCGTATGTATTATATGTATTTTAGGTGCTCTTATGTTGGCTGCCTATATATTTACAGTTGTTACATCTTCTTGAGTTGATTCCATGTTCATTATGTAATGTCTTTCTTTGTCTCTTGTTATGGCCTCTGTTTAAAGACTAGTTTATCTGATGCAAGTGTTGCTAACGCCCAGCTTTCTTTCGATTTACGTTTGCATGGAATACCTTTTTCTTTCCTCTCACCTTCTGAGTCTTTAGATCTGAAGGGAGATTCCTGTAGGCAACATGTATGCGGGTTTTGTTTCTGTGTATAGTCAGCCACTCTGTTTTCTTTTAACTGAAGCATTTATTCCATTTATATTAAAGGTAATTACTGGTAGGTGTATGTTTACTGCCATTTTGTTAATTCTTTTCTTTTCTTTTTTTTTTTCCTTCTTCTTTGCTCTCTTCTTTTGTGATTTGATGGCTTTCTTAGTGTTATGTTTGGATTCCTTTCTCTTTTGTTGTATGTGTGTCTATTATAGATGTTTGGTTTGTGATTACCATGAGGTTTATATAGATAGCAGTGTATTTGGTTATACTTACATAAACATATGTATGTATTATGTATTCTTTTTCAGATTCTTTCCATTATAGTTTATTATAAGATATTGAATAAACTTCCCCTGTGCTATACAGTAAATCCTGTTGTTTATCTATTTTATATATGGTAGTGTGCATCTGTTAATCCCCATACTCCCAATTTATTCCCCCTCTTCGGTAACCATAAATTTTGTTATCTACATCTGTGTATCTGTTTCTGCTTTGTAAAAAAGTTCATTTGTAGCTAATTGTTTTGTTATCCACATATAACGACTGATATCAATATAAAGTTTGGTCTTGTCAGAATTAGAATTCAGCGTTAGTGTAAGTACTCCCTCGTCTGTCTAGCATGTTAGCAATCAGCAGAATTACGCATTTCGTTGTTTAATGGCTGAGTAATATT
>NW_017214251.1:0-14873 GCF_001704415.2 Capra hircus
ATAAAGGGTCCTTCACACCCTTGCTTGCAACTCAAGAAGTTCCCCGACATACCCGTCTCCACTCGAGAGAAGCACGAGAGTTCCGCCCACATCCAGAGGAGGCCCCGTTACGCCTCCTAGCTCGAGAGAGGGATCCTTTCCCTGCGTGGTCGGGAAAGAATTCCCGGCTTTCCCGTCGCATCTCAAGAGGAGGCGCTCTCCACGAAAGGCGAGAGGAACTCAGAGTCGTGCCACCATTTCCCAGCGTCCCCCAGATGTTTCAGTCCATTCCAAACCTGTTTTCCCTGCACTGCCTCGACTTTCAAGCGAGGATCGACTCACACCACGGTGGCACGTGGGACAGCCCTGTGGAAAGCTTCGTGGAAAGCCTCGAGGGAAAGCCCCTGATCCCTTGATCCACCTGAAGGGAAGCGTGACACTGCTGCTACACCTCGGGAGGAATCCCACGTGCATGCCCACTCGAGACGAGGACTGACTCCCCTGGGGAGACTCCAGAAGTACCCAAGACCCATGTCAGCACTGGAGAGGATCCTCAGGTTCCGGCACCGACTCCACACAAGGTCTTAGGCTCTGGCATTGACGGGAGAGGAATCCGAGAGGCCCCGAGCAACTCGCATGGGACTGGCCTTTCCTGAGGCCACCAGAGCGGGTCCCTGAGGTCCCCTGTCGTAAGTCGAGAGCACTGCCGCAACTCGAGAAAATCCAGGAGGTTCTCCCCTCCAGGCGAGATGAGGCCCATTTCCGCTGAGGCGTCTCGAGGCTAATCATCACCTAACCTCTGGTACTTCCAAAGGGTCCTTCACACCCTTGCTGCAACTCAAGAATTTCCCCGACACAACCCGTCTCCACTCGAGAGGAAGCAGGTGAGTCCAGCCCACATCCAAAGGAGCCCCGTTTCCGCCTCATCCCCAGGAGGGTTCATTTCCCTGCGTGGTCGGGAAAGAATTCCCGGAGTTCCCGACGCATCTTAAGAGGAGGCGGCTCTCCCACCAGGAAAAGGCGAGAGGAACTCCAGGGTCGTGCCACCTTTCCCAGAGTCCCCCAGATGTCTCATGTCCTACTCCAGGGAAAACTATTTTCCCTGCCCTGCCTCCACTTTCTAGCCGGGGATTGACTCACACACCACGGTGGCACGTGGGGACAGCCCTGTGCGAAAGCCTCGTGGGAAAGCCTCGGGAAATCCTCGAGGAAAAGCCACAGATTCCTTGATCCACGCGAAGGGAAGCGTGGACACTGCTGCTACAGCTCGGAAGGAAAGCGCACTTGCATGCCCCCTATCGTGACGAGAACTGATTTCCCTGAGGGAGACTCCAGAAGTACCCCAAGTTCCATGTCAGCACTGAAGAGGAATTCTCAGGTTCCTGGCATCGACTGCAATAAAAGGTCTTTAGCCCGGCATCGACAGAGAGGTATCCCGTGATGCCCCCGAGCAACTCGCATTGGGACTGGCCTTTCCTGAGGCCACCAGAGCGAGTCCCTGAGGTTCCCGTCGTAAGTCCAGAGCACCTGCCGCAACTCGAGAATATCCAGAAGGGTCTCTCCTCCAGGCGAGATGAGGCCCATTTCCGCTGAGGCGTCTCGAGGCTAATCACACCTAACCTCTGGAATTTCCAAAGGGACCTTCACACCCTTGCTGCAACTGAAGAAGTTCCCTGACATACCAATCTCCACTCGAGAGGAATCACGAGAGTCCCGCCAACATCCAGAGGAGACCCGTTTCCGCCTCCTAGCTCGAGAGGAGGGATCCTTTCCCTGCGTGATCGGGAAAGAATTCCCGGTGTTCCCGGCGCATCTCAAGACGAGGCCCTCTCCACAGGAAATCGACAGGAACTCCAGGGTCGTGCCACCATTCCCAGAGTCCCCCAGATGTCTCAGTCCATTCCACGGAAACCTGTTTTCCCAGCACTGCCTCGACATTCAATCCGAGGATCGACTCACACCACGGTGGCACGTGGGACAGCCCTGTGGGAAAGCCTCGTGGGAAAGCCTCGAGGGAAAGCCACAGATGCTTTGATCCACGCGAATGGAAGCGTGACACTGCTGCAACAACTCGGGAGGAAAACGCACGTGCATGCCCCCACTCGAGACGAGGACTGACTCCCCTGGGGAGACTTCAGAATCTCCTCAAGATCCATGTCAGCACTGGAGAGGAATCCACATGTTCCGGCACTGACTCCACAAAAGGTCTTAGGCCCCGGCATTGACGGGAGAGGAATGGCCAGAGGCCCCCGAGCAACTCGCATGGGGACTGGCCTTTCCTAAGGCCACCAGAGCGGGTCCCTGAGTTCCCCGTCGTAAGTCCAGAGCACCTGCCGCAAGTTGAGGAAATCCAGGAGGTTCTCCCGTCCAGGCGAGATGAGGCCCATTTCCGCTGAGGTTTCTCAAGGCTAATCACACCTAACCTCTTGAATTTCCAAAGGGTCCTCCACTCCCTTGATGCAACTGAGGAATTTCCCCGACATTCCCGTCTCCACTCGAGAGGAAGCATGAGAGTCCCGCCCACATCCAGAGGAGCCCCGTTTCCGCCTCATAGCTCGAGAGGAGGGATCTTTCCCTGCTTGGTCGGGAAAGAATTCCTGGCGTTCCCATCGCATCTCAAGAGGAGGCGCTCTCCACAGGAAAGGCGAGAGGAACTCCAGGGTCGTGCCAGCATTCCAGGAGTCCCCCAGATGTCTCACTCCATTCCAGGGAAACCTGTTTTCTCCAGACTGCCTCGACCTTCAAGCCGAGGATCGACTCACATCACGGTGGCACGTACGACAGCCCTGTGGGAAAGCCTCGTGGGTAAGCCTCATGGGAAAGCCTTGAGGGAAAGCCACAGATGCCTTGATCCACGCGAAGGGAAGCGTGACACTGCTGCTAGAGCTCGGGAGGAAAGCGCACGTGCATTCCCCCATTCGAGACGAGGACTGACTCCCCTTTGGAGACTCCAGATGTACCCCAAGATCCATGTCAGCACCGGAGAGATATCCTCAGGTTCCAGCACCCACTCCACACAAGATCTTAGGACCCGGCATCGACGGGAGAGGAATCCCGAGAGGCCACCGAGCAACTCTCATGGGGACTGGCCTTTCCTGACGCCCCAGAGCGGGTTCCTGAGGTCCCCGTCATAAGTCGACAGCACCTGCCGCAACTCGAGAAAATCCAGGAGGTTCTCCCCTCCAGGCGAGATGAGGGCCATTTCTGCTGAGGCGTCTCGAGGCTAATCACACCTAACCTGTGGAACTTCCAAGGGTCCTTCACACCCTTGCTGCAACTCAAGAAGTTCCCCGACATACCCGTCTTCACTCGAGAGGAAGCCCGAGAGTCCCGCCCACATTCAGAGGAACCACGTTTCCGCCTCCTAGCTCGAGAGGTAGTATCCTTTCCCTGCGTGGTTGGGAAAGAATTCCCGGCGTTCCCGTCGCATCTCAAGAGGAGGCGCTCTCCACAGGAAAGGCGAGAGGAACTCCAGGGTCTTGCCAGCATTCCCAGAGACCCCCAGATGTCTCAATCCATTCCAGGGAAACGTGTTTTCCCTGCACTGCCTCGACTTTCAAGTCGAGGATCGAATCACTGGACGGTGGCACGTGGGACAGCCCTGTGGGAAAGCCTCGTGGGAAAGCCTCGAGGGAAAGCCACAGATCCCTTGATCCACGCGAAGGGAAGCGTGACACTGCTGCTACTGCTCAAGAGGAAAGCACACGTGCATGCCCCCACTTGAGACGGGGACTGACTCCTCTGGGGAGACTCCAGAAATATCCCAAGATCCATGTCAGCACTGAGACGAATCCTCAGGTTCCCGCACCGACTTCACACAAGGTCTTAGGCCCTGGCATCGACAGGAGAGGTATCCCGTTAGGCCCCCGAGCAACTCGCATGGGGACTGGCCTCTCCTGAGGCAACCAGAGCGGGTCCCTGAGGTTCCCGTCGTAAGTCGAGAGCACCTGCCGCAACTCGAGAATATCCAGGAGGTTCTCCCCTCCAGGCGAGATGAGGACCATTTCCGCTGAGGCGACTCGAGGCTAATCACACCTAACCTCTGGAACTTCCAAAGGGTCCTTCACACCCTTGCTGCAACTCAAGAAGTTCCCTGACATACCCATCTCCACTCGAGAGGAAGCACGAGAGTCCCGCCCACATCCAGAGGAGCCCTGTTTCCGCCTCCTAGCTCGATAGGAGGGATCCTTTCCCTGCGTGATTGGGAAAGAATTCCCGGTGTTCCCGGCGCATCTCAAGAGGAGGCGCTCTCGACAGGAAAGGCGAGAGGAACTCCAGGGTCGTGCCACCATTCCCAGAGGCCACCAGATGTCTCAGTCCATTCCAGGGAAACCTGTTATCCCCGCACTGCCTCGACTTTCAAGCCGAGGATCGACTCACACCACGGTGGCACGTGGGACAGCCCTGTGGGAAAGCCTCTTGGGAAAGCCTCGTGGGAAAGCCTCGAGGGAAAGCCACAGATGCTTTGATCCACGCGAAAGGAAGCGTGACACTGCTGCAACAACTCGGGAGGAAAGCGCACGTGCATGCCCCCACTTGAGACGAGGACTGACTCCCCTTGGGAGACTCCAGAATCTCCTCAAGATCTATGTCAGCATTGGAGAGGAATCCACAGGTTCCGGCACTGACTCCACAAAAGGTCTTAGGCCACGGCATCGTCGGGAGAGGAATTGGGAGAGGGCCCCCAGCAACTCGCATG
This sequence comes from Capra hircus, assembly GCF_001704415.2. NCBI lineage: Eukaryota > Metazoa > Chordata > Mammalia > Artiodactyla > Bovidae > Capra > Capra hircus. The sequence continues at coordinate 4,679 of NW_017214251.1, forward strand.
GGGACTGGCCTTTCCTAAGGCCACCAGAGCGGGTCCCTGAGTTCCCCGTCATAAGTCCAGAGCACCTGCCGCAACTTGAGAAAATCCAGGAGGTCCTCCCTTCCAGGCCAGATGAGGCCCATTACCGCTGAGGTTTCTCAAGGCTAATCACACCTAACCTCTTGAATTTCCAAAGGGTCCTTCACACCCTTGCTGCAACTGAGGAATTTCCCCGACATTCCCGTCTCCACTCGAGAGGAAGCACGAGAGTCCCGCCCACATCCAGAGGAGCCCCGTTTCCGCCTCATAGCTCGAGAGGAGGGATCTTTCCCTGAGTGGTCGGGAAAGAATTCCTGGCGTTCCCGTCGCATGTCAAGAGGAGGCGCTCTCCACAGGAAAGGCGAGAGGAACTTCCAGGGTCGTGCCAACATTCCAGGAGTCCCCCAGATGGCTCAGTCCATTCCAGGGAAACCAGTTTTCCCTGCACTGCCTCTACTTTCAAGCCGAGGATCGACTCACACCACGGTGGCACCTGGGACACCCCTGTGGGAAAGCCTCGTGGGAAAGCCTCGAGTGAAAGCCTCAGATCCCTTGATCCACGAGAAGGGAAGCGTGACACTGCTGCTACAGCTCGGGAGGAAAGCGCACGTGCATGCCCCCACTCGAGACGAGGACAGACTCCCCTGGGGAGACTCCAGAATTACCCAAGATCCATGTCAGCACTGGAGAGGAATACTCAGGTTCCGGCACCGACTCCACACCAGGTCCTAGGCCCTGGCATGGACGGGAGGGAAATCCCGAGAGTCTCCCGAGCAACTCGCATGGGGACTGGCCTTTCCTGTGGCCTCCAGAGCCGGTCCCTTAGGGGCCCATCGTAAGTCGAGAGCACCTGCTGCAACTCGAGAAAATCCAGGAGGTTCTGCCCTCCAGGCGAGATGATGCCCATTTCCGCTGAGGCGTCTCGAGGCTAATCACAACTAACCTCTGGAACTTCCAAAGGGACCTTTACACCCATGCTGGAATCAAGAAGTTCCCCGACACACCCGTCTCCACTCGAGAGTAAGCACGAGAGTCCCGCCCAATCCAGAGGAGCCCTGTTTCCGCCTCCTAGCTCGAGAGGAGGATCCTTTCCCTGCGTGTTCCGGAAAGAAATCCCGGCGTTCCCGTCGCATCTCAAGAGGGGCGCTCTCCAAAGTAAAGGCGAGAGGAACTCCAGGGTCGTGCCACCATTCCCAGAGTCCCCCAGATGTCTCAGTCCATTACAGGGAAACCTGTTTTCCCTGCACTACCTCGACTTCAAGTCAAGGATCGACTCACACCACGGTGACACGTGGGAGAGCCCTTTGGGAAAGCCTCGTGGGAAAGCCTCGTGGGAAAGCCACAGATCCCTTGATGCATGCGAAGGGAAGCGTGACACTGCTGCTACAGCTCGGGAGGAAAGCGCACGTGCATGCCCCCACTCGAGACGAGGACTGACTCCCTGGGGAGACTCCACAAGTACCCCAAGATCCATGTCAGCACTGGAGAGGAATCCTCAGGTTCCGGCAACGACTCCACACAAGGTCTTAGGCCCTGGCATCGACGGGAGAGGAATCCCGAGAGGCCCGTGAGCAACTCGCATGGGGACTGGCCTTTCCTAAGGCCACCAGAGCGGGTCCCTGAGGTCCCCTTCGTAAGTCGAGAGCAGCTGCCGCAACTCGAGAAAATCCTGGCGGTACTCCCCTCCAGGCGAGATGAGTCCCATTTCCACTGAGGCGTCTCGAGGCTAATCACACCTAACCTCTGGAACTTCCCAAGGCTCCTTCACACCCTTGCTGCAACACAACAAGTTCCCGGGCATACCCGTCTCCACTCGAGAGGAAGCACGAGAGTCCCGCCCACATCCAGAGGAGCCCCGTTTCCGCCTCCTGGCTCGATAGGAGGGATCCTTTCCCTGTGTGGTCCGGAAAGAATTCCCGGCGTTCCCGTCGCATCTCAAAAAGAGGCGCTCTCCACAGGAAAGGCGACAGGAAGTCCCGGGTCTTGCCACCATTCCCAGAGTCCCGCAGATGTCTCAGTCCATTCCAGGCAAAACTGTTTTCCCTCGATTACCGCGACTTTCAAGCTGAGGATCGACTCACACCACGGTGGCACGTGGGACATCCCTGTGGGAAAGTCTCCTGGGAAAGCCTCGTGGGAGAGCCTCAAGGGAAAGGCTAAGATCACTTGATCCACGCGACGGGAAGCGTGACACTGCTGCTAGAGCTCGGGAGGAAAGCGCACGTGCATGCCCCCATTCGAGACGAGGACTGACTCCCCTGGGGACACTCCAGAAGTACCCCAAGATCCATGTCAGCACTGGAGAGGAATCCTCAGGTTCTGGCACGGACTCCACACAAGGTCTTAGGCCCCGGCATCGACGGGAGAGGAATCCCGAGAGGCCCCAGAGCAACTCGCATGGGGACTGGCCTTTCCTGAGTCCACCAGAGCGGGTCCCTAAGGGGCCCGTCGTAAGTCGAGAGCACCTGCCGCAACTCGAGAAAATCCTGGAGGTTCTCTCCTCCAGGCGAGATGAGGCCCATTTCCGCTGAGGCGTCTCGAGGCTAATCACACCTAACCTCTGGAACTTCCAAAGGGTCCTTCACACCCTTGCTGCAACTCAACAAGTTCCTGGACATACCCATCTCCACTCGAGAGGAAGAACGAGAGTCCCGCCCACATACAGAGGAGCCACGTTTCCGCCGCATAGCTCGAGAGGTGGGATCCTTTCCCTGCGTGGTCGGGAAAGAATTCCCGGCCTTCCCTTCGCATCTCAAGAGGAGGCGCTCTCAACAGGAAAGGCTAGAGGAACTCCAGGGTCGTGCCACCATTCCCAGAGTCCCCCAGATGTCTCAGTCCATTCCAGGGAAACCTGTTTTCCCTGCACTGCCTCGACTTTCAAGCCGAGGATCGACTCACACCACGGTGGCGCGTGGGACAGCCCTGTGGGAAAGCCTCGTGGGAAAGTCTTGTGGGAAAGCCTCGTGGAAAGCCACGAGGGAAAGCCACAGATCCCTTGATCCACGCGAAGAGAAGCGTGACACTGCTGCTACAGATCGGGAGGAAAGCACACGTGCATGCCCCCACTCAAGACGACGACTAACTCCCCTGGGAGGACTTAGAAGTACCCCAAGATCCATGTCAACACTGGAGAGGAATCCTCAGGTTCTGGCACACAAGGTCTTAGGCCCCGGCATCGACGGGAGAGGAATCCCGAGAGGCCCCCGAGCAACTCACATGGGGACTGGCCTTTCCTGAGGCCACCAGAGCGTGTCCCTGAGGTCCCCGTAGTAAGTCAAGAGCACCTGCTGCAACTCGAGAAAATCCAGGAGGTTCTCCCCTCCAGGCGAGATGAGGCCCTTTTCCTCTGAGGCGTCTCGAGGCTAACCATACCTAACATCTGGAACTTCCAAAGGGTCCTTCACACCCTTGCTGCAACTCAAGAAGTTCCCCGACATACCTGACTCCACTCGAGAGGAAGCACGAGAATCCCGCCCATATCCAGAGGAGCCCCGTTTCCGCCTCATACCTCGAGGTCAGGTATCCTTTCCCTGCATGTCGGGAAAGAATTCCCGGTGTTCCCGTCGCATCTCATGAGGAGGCGCTCTCCACAGGAAAGGCGGAGGAACTCCAGGGTCGTGCCACCATTCCAAGAGTCCCCCAGATATCTCAGTCTGCCGGGGTCCAGCCCCGCTGGATCCAGGGAATTCGACGGATGGACGGCGTTGTCGTGGAAAGTCTTTTTTATTTATTAATGTAAGATTAGATTAAGAAATTATAGTGTAGTAAGAAGATTAACTGCAGGAAAAGGGCTGAATAGCTTGGTTTACAGTGGAAGGCCAATAAAATTCCAGACAAGGAATTTTCACCATCTACGTTGGGCCACCAGCCCCTGCTTGAATATCTAAGGGTGCCTCGCCTTAAGCTCCCTTTCGTGCAGGTCTTAACAGCCAGGCAAGTAAGTAGACCTGGCGAGCCTCCGCGCCCCTGGTGGAGATTCAGCCTGAAGTTAAAGGAAAAGCAGAGAGAAGGAAAGGGAGAGAAGAAGAAAGAGAGAAAAAGACACGGGGGGAGCCTGAGTCCCAAGAAACCAGGCCGAGAGACTAGTTGGAGAAACTGGTCCGAGAAACTGGCCCCATCCTTTATTGTTCATAAAGCCTTTTATACTTTTGATAAAACATGGAGTTCAATGGGTAACACAAAATTATGTAGCGTTCGCACCCCAGACTCTTTCTGTACATCATTTTGTATACAAAAGGTCTCTGGTGATTTACATTATCTTCTGGCCAAGAGGCTTGTTAAACACTTTTTGGCTCTCTTCCTTAATGAATGTTAATTTTGTTTCCTCTGAAGTGTTTTTCTTTAATCTGCATTTCCTTAAAGCATTAAAGTTACATCTCTATAGAACAAAGGTGCAGTGGGTTATAACAAAGAAGGTACTTAACTCAAAGATCTAATGTTGCTAATACCAGGTCTACTACTTGTTTTTTTAATATACCAACTCTATCTAAAAATAAAGGATATGAAAATTTGGCAGCAAGCATTGACCCAAAAAATGAAACTTTTAATCAGTCCTATTATAAAGATTTTGACTCCTTGGATGCCCCTACATTCCTAGGATGTTTTAAGCTTCCTGTGCCTCCTGGGGAAAGGAGGCCTCAAACAATCACATGCCCAGCTGTACGAGTCCTGCAGGCAGGCTAGAAAGCATTCAGAGGGGTTTTTGGATTGAAACACTCTTTCAAATGCAGAAGACTAAAGCCCTGAATTGACTTTTTCCAGAAAATGTCAGAAGAGTGGGAAAAGCAGAGCAAAAAAGCCGGCAGATTTTTGTTGGGGTACGTGCGTAGGAACTTCCAGAGGGTCCCTGAAGTCTGAACACACCATGCCTATGTCAGCTTTCTTCCTCATGACGTTATCACGGGCGGGAGTCCTCATACTGGCTCCCAGCATCAGTCCATTCCAGAGGAACCTGTTTTCCCTGCACTGCCTCGACTTTCACGCTGAGGATCAACTCACACCACGGTGGCACGAGGGAAAGCCCTGTGAGAAAGCCTCGTGGGAAAGCCTCCAGGGAAAGCCACAGATCCCTTGATCCACACGACGGGAAGCGTGACCCTGCTGCTACAGCTCGGGAGGAAAGCACACGTGCGTGCCCTCACTTGAGAGGAGGATTGACTCTCCAGGGGAGACTCCAGAAGAACCCCAATATCCATGTCAGCACTGCAGAGGAAACCTCAGGTTCCGGCCCCGAATCCACACAAGTTGTTCGGCCCGGGCATCAACAGGAGAGTTATCAAGAGAAGCCCCCCAGCATCTGGCATGGGGACTGGCCTTTGATGAAGCCACCAGAGCGGGTCCCTGAGGTCCCCGTCGTAAGTCGGGAGCACCTGCCGCAACTCGAGAAAATCCAGGAGGTTCTCCCCTCCAGGCGAGATGAGGCCCATTTCCAATGAGGTGTCTCAAGGCTAATTACATCTAATCTCTGGAACTTCCAAAGGGTCTTTCACACCCTTGCTGCAACTCAAGAAGTTCCCCGACATTCCCATCTCCACTCGAGAGGAAACACGAGGGTCCTGCCCACATCCAGAGTAGCCCCATTTCATCCTCCTAGCTAGAGATGAGGGATCCTTTCCCTGCTTGGTCGGGAAAGAACTTCCGGCATTCCCGTCGCATCTCAGGTGGAGGCGCTCTCCACAGGAAGGGAGAGAGGAACTCCATGGTCGTGCCACCATTCCAAGCGTCCCCAGATGTCTCAGTCCATTCCAGAGGATCTTGTTTTTACAGAGTGCCTAAACTTTCATGCCGAGGATCGCCTCACACCACGGTGGCACGGGGGACAGCCCTGTGGGAAAGCCTCGTGGGAAATCCTCTAGGAAAAGCCTAGAGGAAAAGCCACAGATCCATTGATCCACGCGACGGGAAGCATGACACTGCTGCTACAGCTCGGGAGGAAGGAGCATGCGCATGCCCCCACTCGAGACGAGGACTGATTCCCCTTGGGAGACTTCAGAAGTATCCCAAAAACATGTCAGCACTGGGAGAGGAATACTCAGGTTCTGACCCCACTCCACACAAGGTCTTGGGCCCCGGCATCTACCGGTGAGGAATCCCGAGAGGCCCTCTAGCAACTCGCATGGGGACTTGTCTTTCCTAAGGCCAACAGAACGGGTCCCTGAGGTCCCCGTCGTAAGTCGAGAGCACCTGCCACAACTCGAGAAAATGAAGGAGATTCTCCCCTTCAGGCGAGATGAGGCCCATTTCCACTGAGACGTCTCGAGGCTAATCACACCTAACCTCTGGAACTTCCAAAGGGTCCTTCACACCCTAGCTGCAACTCAAGAAGTTCCAGGAGAGACCCGTCGCCACTACATAGGAATCACCAGGGTACCACCCACATCCAGAGGAGCCCCAATTCCCCCTCCTAGCTCAATGTGAGGGATGCTTTCCCTGATTGGCCGGGAAAGAATTCCTGTCGTACCTGTCGCATCTCAAGAGGAGGCACGCTCCACAAGAAAGGTGAGAGGAACTCCAGGGTCGTTCCACCATTCCAAGAGTCCCCCAGATGTCTCAGTCCTTTCCAGAGGAACTTGCTTTACCCTGCACTGCCTCGACGTTCACACGGAGGACCGACTCACACGATGGTGGCACGTGGGACAGCCCTGTGGGAAAGCCTCGTGGGAAAGCCTCGAGGGAAAACAAGAAACCCCTTGATCAACCCAACGGGAAAATTGACTCTGCTCCTAATGCTCGGGAGAAAAGTGCACGTGCATGCCCCCATTGGAGACGAAGATGACTCCCCTGTGGAGACTCCAGTAGTACCCCACGATCCATGTCAGCACTGGAGAGGAAACCTCAGGTTCGGGCACCGACTCCAAACAAGGTCTTAGGCCCCGTCATCGACCGGAGAGGAATCCCGAGAGGCCCCTTAGCAACTCGGCAAGTCGACTGGCATTTCCTGAGCGGACCAGAGCGGGTTACATAAGTCCCGGTCGTAACTGGAGAGCACCTGCTGAAACTCGAGAAAATCCAGGAGGTTCTCCCCTGCAGGCGAGATGAGGCCCATTTCCGCTGAGGCGTCTCGAGTCTAATCACACCTAACCTCTGGAACTTCCAAAGGGTCCTTCACAGCCTTGCTGCAACTCAAGAAGTTCCCCGACATACCCGTCTCCACACGAGAGGAAGCACCAGAGACCCGCCCACATCCAGAGGAGCCCCCGTTTCCGCCTCCTAGCTCGAGAGGAGGGATCCTTTCCCTGCGTAGTCAGGAAAGAATTCCTGGCGTTCCTGGCGCATCTCAAGAGGAGGCGCTCTCCACAGGAAAGGCGAGAGGAACTCCAGGGTCGTGCCACCATTCCCAGAGACCCCCGGATGTCTCTGTCCATTTCAGGGAAACCTGATTTCCCTGCACTGCCTCGAATTTCTAGCCGAGGATCGACTCACACGACGATGGCACGTGGGACAGCCCTGTGGGAAAGCCTCGTGGGAAAGCCACGAGGGAAAGCCACAGATCCCTTGATCCATGCAAATGGAAGCGTGACACTGCTGCTACAGCTCGGGGAAAAGCGCACGTTCATGCCCCCACACAAGACGACGACTAACTCCCCTGGGGAGACTCCCGAAGTACCCAAGATCCATGTCCACACTGGAGAGGAATCCTCAGGTTCTGGCACCGACTCCACACAAGGTCTTAGGCCCCGGCATCGAAGGGAGAGGAATCCTGAGAGGCCCCCGAGCAACTCGCATGGCGCCTGGCCTTTCCGGAGGCCACCAGAGTGGGTCCCTGAGGTCCCCGTCGTAAGTCGAGAGCACCTGCCCGCAACTAGAGAAAATCCATTAGGTTCTCCCCTCCAGGCGAGATGAGGCCCATTTCCACTGAGGCGTCTCGACGCTAATCACACCTAACCTCTGGAACTTCCAAAGGGTCTTCACACCCTAGCTGCAACTCAAGAGGTTCCACGAGAGACCCGTCGCCACTACATAGGAATCACCAGGGTACCACCCACATCCAGAGGAGCCCCAATTCCCCCTCCTGGCTCAAGATGAGGGATCCTTACCCTGATTGGCCGGGAAAAATTTCTGTCGTACCTGTCGCATCTCAAGAGGAGGCACGCTCCACAAGAAAGGTGAGAGGAACTCCAGGGTCGTTCCACCATTCCAAGAGTCCCCCAGATGTCTCAGTCCTTTCCAGAGGAACTTGCTTACCCTGCACTGCCTCGACGTTCACGCGGAGGACCGACTCACACGATGGTGGCACGTGGGACAGCCCTGTGGGAAAGCCTCGTGGGAAAGCCTCGTGGGAAAGCCTCGAGGGAAAACAAGAAACCCCTTGATCAACCCAACGGGAAAATTGACTCTGCTCCTAATGCTCGGGAGAAAAGCACACGTGCATGCCCCCATTGGAGACAAAGATGACTCCCCTGTGGAGACTCCAGTAGTACCCCAAGATCCATGTCAGCACTGGAGAGGAAACCTCAGGTTCGGGCACCGATTCCAAACAAGGTCTTAGGCCCCGTCATCGACCGGAGAGGAATCCCGAGAGGCCCCTTAGCAACTCGCAAGTCGAATGGCAATTACCTGAGCGGACCAGAGCGGGTTACATAAGTCCCGGTCGTAACTGGAGAGCACCTGCTGAAACTCGAGAAAACCCAGGGAGGTTCTCCCCTGCAGTCGAGATGAGGCCCATTTCCGCTGAGGCGTCTCGAGTCTAATCACACCTAACCTCTGGAACTTCCAAAGGGTCCTTCACACCCTTGCTGCAACTCAAGAAGATCCCCGACATACCTCTCTCCACTCGAAAGGAAGAACGAGAGTCCCGCCCACATACAGAGGAGCCACGTTTCCGCCTCCTAGCTCGAGAGGAGGGATCCTTTCCCTTCATGGTCGGGGAAAGAACTCCCGGCGTTCCCGTCTTCATCTCAAGAGGAGGCGCTCTCCACAGGAAAGGCGAGAGGAACTCCAGGGTCATGCCACCATTCCCAGAGTCCCCCAGATGTCTCAGTCCATTCCAGTGGAAACCTGTTTTCCCTGCACTGCCTCGACTTTCAAGTCGAGGATCGACTCACACCACGGTGGCACGTGGGACAGCCCTGTGGGAAAGCCTCGTGGGAAAGCCTCCTGGGAAAGCCTCGAGGGAAAGCCACAGATCCCTTGATCCACGCGAAGGGAAGCGTGACAGTTCTGCTGCCAGCTCGGGAGAAAAGCGAACGTGCATGCCCCCAATCGAGACGAGGACTGACTCCCCTGGAGGAGACTCCAGAAGTTACCGCAAGATGCATGTCAGCACTGGAGAGGAATCCTCAGGTTCCGGCACCGACTCCACACAAGGCCTTAGGCCCCGGCGTCGAAGGGAGAGGAATCCCGAGAGGCCCCCGAGCAACTCGCATGGGACTGGCCTTTCCTGAGGCCACCAGAGCGGGTCCCTGAGGTCCCCGTCGTAAGTCGAGAGCACCTGCCGCAACTCGAGAAAATCCAGGAGGTTCTCCCCTCCAGGCGAGATGAGGACCATTTCCGCTCAGGCGTCTCGAGGCTAATCACACCAAACCCCTGGAACTTCCAAAGGGTCCTTCACCCTTGCTACAACTCAAGAAGTTCCCCAAAATACCCGACTCCACTCGAGAGGAAGCACGAGAGTCCCGCCCACATCCAGAGGAGCCCCGTTTCCGCCTCGTACCTCGCGGTCAGGTATCCTTTCCCTGTATGTTCCGGGAAAGAATTCCCGGTGTTCCCGGTCGCATCTAATGAGCAGGCGCTCTCCACAGGAAAGGCGAGAGAAACTCCAGTGTTGTGCCATCATTCCAAGAGTCCCCCAGATATCTCAGTGTGCCGGGGTCCAGCCCGCTGGATCCAGGGAATTCGACGGATGGATGGCGTTGACGGTGGGAAAGTCTTGTGTATTTATTAATGTAATATGAGATTAAGAAATTATAGGGTAGTAAGAAGATTAACTGGAGGAAAAAGGCTGAATAGCTAGGTTTACGTGGGAAGGCCAATAAAATTCCCGGACAAGGAATTTTCTGGCGGACTCTGGGAATGGTGGCACGACCTTCGAGTTCCTCTTGCCTTTCCTGTGGAGAGCGCCCTCCTCTTGAGATGCGCGGGAACGCCGGAATTCTTTCCCGAACACGCAGAGGAAAGGATCTCTCCTCTGGATCTATCAGGCGGAAACGGGGCTCCTCTGGATGTGGGCGGGACTCTC
>NW_017214252.1:0-14871 GCF_001704415.2 Capra hircus
CAGCAAGTGAGAGCTCTGTCAGAGGGAAGGGAAGGGCAACTGCAGGGCTCCTCCAGCGGTTCTGGCCGCCTAGAATCAGCGCCGCACGGAGAGCACAGGCTCCGGGGCCCTGGCTGGGGTTTTCAGCCCCGCACACACGGAGGCTGATTCCTTGGGTGCCCAGAAAGTGTATGACAGACGTAGGTTCCCTAGCACTCTCCTCCCCAGCAGAGACATGTGCAGGTGTTTGGGGCCTGATCCTGCGTGTCTGGGTTCCTGCCCACAGCCCCAACTCAGGGGAAGCAGCCCCTGAGGCAAGACCTGCTGGAGGAGCCCTGCGCCCCCGCCTGATAGGCGAGTGCACAGCCAGCAGGGAAGCGAGCCTCCTCGGGGGAAGAGGAGGCAGCCCAGCCCCGTCAAGTTGAAAGCCCTGCTTGCACGGAGCTAAGTGCGCCTCCAGTACGGCAGAGCTCTAGCTCTGCTCAGAGCCCCGATCTGGCAGAGTTCCTGGCGCGAGGCTGCTCTGCCGGGGGCTAGCCTTGCCCAGACTTGCCTTGCTTTTAGGCTGCCTCTCCAGGAAGGAGCAGGCAGCAGGAGCCTGGGAGTCGCCACTGGCGCCTTTCTTGCCTCAGCTCCAATCCTGCCTTGCCTTTGCACTTAGGTCCCAGTCCTCCTTAAGGAGAGCTTAGGGGCTGGTGGGTTGCACACTGCCAAGGGCTCCAGCAGTGAGAACTCTGTCAGAGGGAAGGGAAGGGCAACTGCAGGGCTCCTCCAGCGGTTGCTTGGCCGCCCAGATTCAGCGCCACACGGAGAGCACCAGGCTCCCAGGGCCCCTGGCTGGGGTTTTCAGCCCCGCACACACGGAGGCTGATTCCTTGGGTGCCCAGAAAGTGTATGACAGACGTAGGTTCCCTAGCACTCTCCTCCCCAGCAGAGACATGTGCAGGTGTTTGGGGCCTGATCCTGCGTGTCTGGGTTCCTGCCCACAGCCCCAACTCAGGGGAAGCAGCCCCTGAGGCAAGACCTGCTGGAGGAGCCCTGCGCCCCCGCCTGATAGGCGAGTGCACAGCCAGCAGGGAAGCGAGCCTCCTCGGGGGAAGAGGAGGCAGCAAGTCCCCGTCAAGCTGAAATCCCTGCTTACACGAAGCTAAGTGCGACTCCAGTACGGCAGATCTCTAGCTCTGTTCAGAGGCCCGATCTGGCAGAGTTCCTGGCACCAAGATGCTCTGCCATAGGCGAGCCTTGCGCAGACTTGCCTTGCTTTAAGGCTCCCTCCCCAGGAAGGAGCAGGCTGTGTGAGGCTCGGAAACGCCACTGGCGCCTTCCTGGCTTCAGCTCTACCCCTGCCTTGCCTTTGCACTTAGGTCCCAAGCGTCCTTGAGGAGGGCTTAGGGGCTGGTGGGTTGCACACTGCCAAGGGCTCCAGCAGTGAAAGCTCTGTCAGAGGGAAGCGAAGGGCAACAGCAGGGCTCCTTCAGCGGTTCCTTGGCCGCCCAGACAAAGCTCCGCACGGAGAGCACCAGGTTCCAAGGGCCCCTGGCTGGGTTTTGCATCCCCACACTCCCAGAGGCTGACTCCGTGGGTGCCTAGAAAGTGTGTGAGAGACGTAGGTTCCCTAGCACTCTCCTCCCCAGCAGAGACATGTGCAGGTGGTTGGGGCCTTATCCTGCGTGTCTGGGTTCCCGCCCACAGCCTCAACTCAGGGGAAGCAGCCCCTGAGGCAAGACCTGCTGGAGGAGCCCTGCGCGCCCGCCTGATAGGCGAGAGCACAGCCAGCAGTGTAGCGAGCCTCCTCGGGAGAAGAGGAGGCAGCCGAGCCCAGTCAAGAGGAAAGCCCTGCTTGCACGGAGCTAAGTGCGCCTCCAGTACGGCAGAGCTCTAGCTCTGCTCAGAGCCCCGATCTGGCAGAGTTTCTGGCGCGAGGCTGCTCGGCCGGGGGCTCGCCTTGCCCAGACTTGCCTTGCTTTTAGGCTCCCTCCCCAGGAAGGAGCTGTCTGAGCGAGCCTGGGAGACGCCACTGGTGCCTTCCTTGCCTCAGCTCCAATCCTGCCTTGCCTTTGCACATAGGTGCCAGGCGTCGTTGGGGAGGGCTTAGGGGGTGGTGGGTTGCACACTGCCAAGGGCTTCAGCAGTGAGAACTCTGTCAGAGGGAAGGGAAGGGCAACTGCAGGGCTCCTCCAGCGGATTCTAGGCCGCCTAGAATCAGCGCCGCACCGAGAGCACCAGGCTCCCAGGGCCCCTGGCTGGGGTTTTCAGCCCCGCACACACGGAGGCTGATTCCTTGGGTGCCCAGAAAGTGTATGACAGACGTAGGTTCCCTAGCACTCTCCTCCCCAGCAGAGACATGTGCAGGTGTTTGGGGCCTGATCCTGCGTGTCTGGGTTCCTGCCCACAGCCCCGAACTCAGGGGAAGCAGCCCCTGAGGCAAGACCTGCTGGAGGAGCCCTGCGCGCCCGCCTGATAGGCGAGAGCACAGCCAGCAGTGTAGCGAGCCTCCTCGGGAGAAGAGAAGGCAGCCGAGCCCAGTCAAGAGGAAAGCCCTGCTTGCACGGAGCTAAGTGCGCCTCCAGTACGGCAGAGCTCTAGCTCTGCTCAGAGCCCCGATCTGGCAGAGTTCCTGGCGCGAGGCTGCTCTGCCGGGGGCTAGCCTTGCCCAGACTTGCCTTGCTTTTAGGCTGCCTCTCCAGGAAGGAGCAGGCAGCAGGAGCCTGGGAGTCGCCACTGGCGCCTTTCTTGCCTCAGCTCCAATCCTGCCTTGCCTTTGCACTTAGGTCCCAGTCCTCCTTAAGGAGAGCTTAGGGGCTGGTGGGTTGCACACTGCCAAGGGCTCCAGCAGTGAGAACTCTGTCAGAGGGAAGGGACGGGCAACTGCAGGGCTCCTCCAGCGGTTGCTTGTCCGCCCAGATTCAGCGCCACACGGAGAGCACCAGGCTCCCAGGGCCCCTGGCTGGGGTTTTCAGCCCCGCACACACGGAGGCTGATTCCTTGGGTGCCCAGAAAGTGTATGACAGACGTAGGTTCCCTAGCACTCTCCTCCCCAGCAGAGACATGTGCAGGTGTTTGGGGCCTGATCCTGCGTGTCTGGGTTCCTGCCCACAGCCCCAACTCAGGGGAAGCAGCCCCTGAGGCAAGACCTGCTGGAGGAGCCCTGCGCCCCCGCCTGATAGGCGAGTGCACAGCCAGCAGGGAAGCGAGCCTCCTCGGGGGAAGAGGAGGCAGCAAGTCCCCGTCAAGCTGAAATCCCTGCTTACACGAAGCTAAGTGCGACTCCAGTACGGCAGATCTCTAGCTCTGTTCAGAGGCCCGATCTGGCAGAGTTCCTGGCACCAAGATGCTCTGCCATAGGCGAGCCTTGCGCAGACTTGCCTTGCTTTAAGGCTCCCTCCCCAGGAAGGAGCAGGCTGTGTGAGGCTCGGAAACGCCACTGGCGCCTTCCTGGCTTCAGCTCTACCCCTGCCTTGCCTTTGCACTTAGGTCCCAAGCGTCCTTGAGGAGGGCTTAGGGGCTGGTGGGTTGCACACTGCCAAGGGCTCCAGCAGTGAAAGCTCTGTCAGAGGGAAGCGAAGGGCAACAGCAGGGCTCCTTCAGCGGTTCCTTGGCCGCCCAGACAAAGCTCCGCACGGAGAGCACCAGGTTCCAAGGGCCCCTGGCTGGGTTTTGCATCCCCACACTCCCAGAGGCTGACTCCGTGGGTGCCTAGAAAGTGTGTGAGAGACGTAGGTTCCCTAGCACTCTCCTCCCCAGCAGAGACATGTGCAGGTGGTTGGGGCCTTATCCTGCGTGTCTGGGTTCCCGCCCACAGCCTCAACTCAGGGGAAGCAGCCCCTGAGGCAAGACCTGCTGGAGGAGCCCTGCGCGCCCGCCTGATAGGCGAGAGCACAGCCAGCAGTGTAGCGAGCCTCCTCGGGAGAAGAGGAGGCAGCCGAGCCCAGTCAAGAGGAAAGCCCTGCTTGCACGGAGCTAAGTGCGCCTCCAGTACGGCAGAGCTCTAGCTCTGCTCAGAGCCCCGATCTGGCAGAGTTTCTGGCGCGAGGCTGCTCGGCCGGGGGCTCGCCTTGCCCAGACTTGCCTTGCTTTTAGGCTCCCTCCCCAGGAAGGAGCTGTCTGAGCGAGCCTGGGAGACGCCACTGGTGCCTTCCTTGCCTCAGCTCCAATCCTGCCTTGCCTTTGCACATAGGTGCCAGGCGTCGTTGGGGAGGGCTTAGGGGGTGGTGGGTTGCACACTGCCAAGGGCTTCAGCAGTGAGAACTCTGTCAGAGGGAAGGGAAGGGCAACTGCAGGGCTCCTCCAGCGGATTCTAGGCCGCCTAGAATCAGCGCCGCACCGAGAGCACCAGGCTCCCAGGGCCCCTGGCTGGGGTTTTCAGCCCCGCACACACGGAGGCTGATTCCTTGGGTGCCCAGAAAGTGTATGACAGACGTAGGTTCCCTAGCACTCTCCTCCCCAGCAGAGACATGTGCAGGTGTTTGGGGCCTGATCCTGCGTGTCTGGGTTCCTGCCCACAGCCCGAACTCAGGGGAAGCAGCCCCTGAGGCAAGACCTGCTGGAGGAGCCCTGCGCGCCCGCCTGATAGGCGAGAGCACAGCCAGCAGTGTAGCGAGCCTCCTCGGGAGAAGAGAAGGCAGCCGAGCCCAGTCAAGAGGAAAGCCCTGCTTGCACGGAGCTAAGTGCGCCTCCAGTACGGCAGAGCTCTAGCTCTGCTCAGAGCCCCGATCTGGCAGAGTTCCTGGCGCGAGGCTGCTCTGCCGGGGGCTAGCCTTGCCCAGACTTGCCTTGCTTTTAGGCTGCCTCTCCAGGAAGGAGCAGGCAGCAGGAGCCTGGGAGTCGCCACTGGCGCCTTTCTTGCCTCAGCTCCAATCCTGCCTTGCCTTTGCACTTAGGTCCCAGTCCTCCTTAAGGAGAGCTTAGGGGCTGGTGGGTTGCACACTGCCAAGGGCTCCAGCAGTGAGAACTCTGTCAGAGGGAAGGGACGGGCAACTGCAGGGCTCCTCCAGCGGTTGCTTGTCCGCCCAGATTCAGCGCCACACGGAGAGCACCAGGCTCCCAGGGCCCCTGGCTGGGGTTTTCAGCCCCGCACACACGGAGGCTGATTCCTTGGGTGCCCAGAAAGTGTATGACAGACGTAGGTTCCCTAGCACTCTCCTCCCCAGCAGAGACATGTGCAGGTGTTTGGGGCCTGATCCTGCGTGTCTGGGTTCCTGCCCACAGCCCCAACTCAGGGGAAGCAGCCCCTGAGGCAAGACCTGCTGGAGGAGCCCTGCGCCCCCGCCTGATAGGCGAGTGCACAGCCAGCAGGGAAGCGAGCCTCCTCGGGGGAAGAGGAGGCAGCAAGTCCCCGTCAAGCTGAAATCCCTGCTTACACGAAGCTAAGTGCGACTCCAGTACGGCAGATCTCTAGCTCTGTTCAGAGGCCCGATCTGGCAGAGTTCCTGGCACCAAGATGCTCTGCCATAGGCGAGCCTTGCGCAGACTTGCCTTGCTTTAAGGCTCCCTCCCCAGGAAGGAGCAGGCTGTGTGAGGCTCGGAAACGCCACTGGCGCCTTCCTGGCTTCAGCTCTACCCCTGCCTTGCCTTTGCACTTAGGTCCCAAGCGTCCTTGAGGAGGGCTTAGGGGCTGGTGGGTTGCACACTGCCAAGGGCTCCAGCAGTGAAAGCTCTGTCAGAGGGAAGCGAAGGGCAACAGCAGGGCTCCTTCAGCGGTTCCTTGGCCGCCCAGACAAAGCTCCGCACGGAGAGCACCAGGTTCCAAGGGCCCCTGGCTGGGTTTTGCATCCCCACACTCCCAGAGGCTGACTCCGTGGGTGCCTAGAAAGTGTGTGAGAGACGTAGGTTCCCTAGCACTCTCCTCCCCAGCAGAGACATGTGCAGGTGGTTGGGGCCTTATCCTGCGTGTCTGGGTTCCCGCCCACAGCCTCAACTCAGGGGAAGCAGCCCCTGAGGCAAGACCTGCTGGAGGAGCCCTGCGCGCCCGCCTGATAGGCGAGAGCACAGCCAGCAGTGTAGCGAGCCTCCTCGGGAGAAGAGGAGGCAGCCGAGCCCAGTCAAGAGGAAAGCCCTGCTTGCACGGAGCTAAGTGCGCCTCCAGTACGGCAGAGCTCTAGCTCTGCTCAGAGCCCCGATCTGGCAGAGTTTCTGGCGCGAGGCTGCTCGGCCGGGGGCTCGCCTTGCCCAGACTTGCCTTGCTTTTAGGCTCCCTCCCCAGGAAGGAGCTGTCTGAGCGAGCCTGGGAGACGCCACTGGTGCCTTCCTTGCCTCAGCTCCAATCCTGCCTTGCCTTTGCACATAGGTGCCAGGCGTCGTTGGGGAGGGCTTAGGGGGTGGTGGGTTGCACACTGCCAAGGGCTTCAGCAGTGAGAACTCTGTCAGAGGGAAGGGAAGGGCAACTGCAGGGCTCCTCCAGCGGATTCTAGGCCGCCTAGAATCAGCGCCGCACCGAGAGCACCAGGCTCCCAGGGCCCCTGGCTGGGGTTTTCAGCCCCGCACACACGGAGGCTGATTCCTTGGGTGCCCAGAAAGTGTATGACAGACGTAGGTTCCCTAGCACTCTCCTCCCCAGCAGAGACATGTGCAGGTGTTTGGGGCCTGATCCTGCGTGTCTGGGTTCCTGCCCACAGCCCCGAACTCAGGGGAAGCAGCCCCTGAGGCAAGACCTGCTGGAGGAGCCCTGCGCGCCCGCCTGATAGGCGAGAGCACAGCCAGCAGTGGAAGCGAGCCTCCTCGGGGGAAGAGGAGGCAGCCGAGCCCCAGTCAAGATGGAAAGCCCTGCTTGCACGGAGCTAAGTGCGCCTCCAGTACGGCAGAGCTCTAGCTCTGCTCAGAGCCCCGATCTGGCAGAGTTCCTGGCGCGAGGCTGCTCTGCCGGGGGCTAGCCTTGCCCAGACTTGCCTTGCTTTTAGGCTGCCTCTCCAGGAAGGAGCAGGCAGCAGGAGCCTGGGAGTCGCCACTGGCGCCTTTCTTGCCTCAGCTCCAATCCTGCCTTGCCTTTGCACTTAGGTCCCAGTCCTCCTTAAGGAGAGCTTAGGGGCTGGTGGGTTGCACACTGCCAAGGGCTCCAGCAGTGAGAACTCTGTCAGAGGGAAGGGAAGGGCAACTGCAGGGCTCCTCCAGCGGTTGCTTGGCCGCCCAGATTCAGCGCCACACGGAGAGCACCAGGCTCCCAGGGCCCCTGGCTGGGGTTTTCAGCCCCGCACACACGGAGGCTGATTCCTTGGGTGCCCAGAAAGTGTATGACAGACGTAGGTTCCCTAGCACTCTCCTCCCCAGCAGAGACATGTGCAGGTGTTTGGGGCCTGATCCTGCGTGTCTGGGTTCCTGCCCACAGCCCCAACTCAGGGGAAGCAGCCCCTGAGGCAAGACCTGCTGGAGGAGCCCTGCGCCCCCGCCTGATAGGCGAGTGCACAGCCAGCAGGGAAGCGAGCCTCCTCGGGGGAAGAGGAGGCAGCAAGTCCCCGTCAAGCTGAAATCCCTGCTTACACGAAGCTAAGTGCGACTCCAGTACGGCAGATCTCTAGCTCTGTTCAGAGGCCCGATCTGGCAGAGTTCCTGGCACCAAGATGCTCTGCCATAGGCGAGCCTTGCGCAGACTTGCCTTGCTTTAAGGCTCCCTCCCCAGGAAGGAGCAGGCTGTGTGAGGCCTCGGAAACGCCACTGGCGCCTTCCTGGCTTCAGCTCTACCCCTGCCTTGCCTTTGCACTTAGGTCCCAAGCGTCCTTGAGGAGGGCTTAGGGGCTGGTGGGTTGCACACTGCCAAGGGCTCCAGCAGTGAAAGCTCTGTCAGAGGGAAGGCGAAGGGCAACAGCAGGGCTCCTTCCAGCGGTTCCTTGGCCGCCCAGACAAAGCTCCGCACGGAGAGCACCAGGTTCCCAAGGGCCCCTGGCTGGGTTTTGCATCCCCACACTCCCAGAGGCTGACTCCGTGGGTGCCTAGAAAGTGTGTGAGAGACGTAGGTTCCCTAGCACTCTCCTCCCCAGCAGAGACATGTGCAGGTGGTTTGGGGCCTGATCCTGCGTGTCTGGGTTCCCGCCCACAGCCCTCAACTCAGGGGAAGCAGCCCCTGAGGCAAGACCTGCTGGAGGAGCCCTGCGCGCCCGCCTGATAGGCGAGAGCACAGCCAGCAGTGGTAGCGAGCCTCCTCGGGAGAAGAGGAGGCAGCCGAGCCCAGTCAAGAGGAAAGCCCTGCTTGCACGGAGCTAAGTGGCGCCTCCAGTACGGCAGAGCTCTAGCTCTGCTCAGAGCCCCGATCTGGCAGAGTTTCTGGCGCGAGGCTGCTCGGCCGGGGCTCGCCTTGCCCAGACTTGCCTTGCTTTTAGGCTCCCTCCCCAGGAAGGAGCTGTCTGAGCGAGCCTGGGAGACGCCACTGGTGCCTTCCTTGCCTCAGCTCCAATCCTGCCTTGCCTTTGCACATAGGTGCCAGGCGTCGTTGGGGAGGGCTTAGGGGGTGGTGGGTTGCACACTGCCAAGGGCTTCAGCAGTGAGAAGCTCTGTCAGAGGGAAGGGAAGGGCAACTGCAGGGCTCCTCCAGCGGTTCTAGGCCGCCCTAGAATCAGCGCCGCACGGAGAGCACCAGGCTCCCAAGGGCCCCTGGCTGGGGTTTTCATGCCCCGCACACACGGAGGCTGATTCCTTGGGTGCCCAGAAAGTGTATGACAGACGTAGGTTCCCTAGCACTCTCCTCCCCAGCAGAGACATGTGCAGGTGGTTGGGGCCTGATCCTGCGTGTCTGGGTTCCCTGCCCACAGCCCCAACTCAGGGGAAGCAGCCCCTGAGGCAAGACCTGCTGGAGGAGCCCTGCGCCGCCCGCCTGATAGGCGAGAGCACAGCCAGCAGTGTAGCGAGCCTCCTCGGGAGAAGAGGAAGGCAGCCGAGCCCAGTCAAGAGGAAAGCCCTGCTTGCACGGAGCTAAGTGCGCCTCCAGTACGGCAGAGCTCTAGCTCTGCTCAGAGCCCCGATCTGGCAGAGTTCCTGGCGCGAGGCTGCTCTGCCGGGGGCTAGCCTTGCCCAGACTTGCCTTGCTTTTAGGCTGCCTCTCCCAGGAAGGAGCTGTCTGAGCAGGAGCCTGGGAGACGCCACTGGCGCCTTTCCTTGCCTCAGCTCCAATCCTGCCTTGCCTTTGCACTTAGGTGCCCAGTCCGTCCTTAGGGAGAGCTTAGGGGCTGGTGGGTTGCACACTGCCAAGGGCTTCAGCAGTGAGAACTCTGTCAGAGGGAAGGGAAGGGCAACTGCAGGGCTCCTCCAGCGGTTTCTAGGCCGCCTAGAATCAGCGCCGCACCGGAGAGCACCAGGCTCCCAGGGCCCCTGGCTGGGGTTTTCAGCCCCGC
Organism: Capra hircus; assembly: GCF_001704415.2. NCBI lineage: Eukaryota > Metazoa > Chordata > Mammalia > Artiodactyla > Bovidae > Capra > Capra hircus. The sequence goes on from NW_017214252.1 coordinate 9,297, forward strand.
ACACACGGAGGCTGATTCCTTGGGTGCCCAGAAAGTGTATGACAGACGTAGGTTCCCTAGCACTCTCCTCCCCAGCAGAGACATGTGCAGGTGTTTGGGGCCTGATCCTGCGTGTCTGGGTTCCTGCCCACAGCCCCAACTCAGGGGAAGCAGCCCCTGAGGCAAGACCTGCTGGAGGAGCCCTGCGCCCCGCCTGATAGGCGAGTGCACAGCCAGCAGGGAAGCGAGCCTCCTCGGGGAAGAGGAGGCAGCCAGCCCCGTCAAGTTGAAAGCCCTGCTTGCACGGAGCTAAGTGCGCCTCCAGTACGGCAGAGCTCTAGCTCTGCTCAGAGCCCCGATCTGGCAGAGTTCCTGGCGCGAGGCTGCTCTGCCGGGGGCTAGCCTTGCCCAGACTTGCCTTGCTTTTAGGCTGCCTCTCCAGGAAGGAGCAGGCAGCAGGAGCCTGGGAGTCGCCACTGGCGCCTTTCTTGCCTCAGCTCCAATCCTGCCTTGCCTTTGCACTTAGGTCCCAGTCCTCCTTAAGGAGAGCTTAGGGGCTGGTGGGTTGCACACTGCCAAGGGCTCCAGCAGTGAGAATTCTGTCAGAGGGAAGGGAAGGGCAACTGCAGGGCTCCTCCAGCGGTTGCTTGGTCCGCCCAGATTCAGCGCCACACGGAGAGCACCAGGCTCCCAGGGCCCCTGGCTGGGGTTTTCAGCCCCGCACACACGGAGGCTGATTCCTTGGGTGCCCAGAAAGTGTATGACAGACGTAGGTTCCCTAGCACTCTCCTCCCCAGCAGAGACATGTGCAGGTGTTTGGGGCCTGATCCTGCGTGTCTGGGTTCCTGCCCACAGCCCCAACTCAGGGGAAGCAGCCCCTGAGGCAAGACCTGCTGGAGGAGCCCTGCGCCCCCGCCTGATAGGCGAGTGCACAGCCAGCAGGGAAGCGAGCCTCCTCGGGGGAAGAGGAGGCAGCAAGTCCCCGTCAAGCTGAAATCCCTGCTTACACGAAGCTAAGTGCGACTCCAGTACGGCAGATCTCTAGCTCTGTTCAGAGGCCCGATCTGGCAGAGTTCCTGGCACCAAGATGCTCTGCCATAGGCGAGCCTTGCGCAGACTTGCCTTGCTTTAAGGCTCCCTCCCAGGAAGGAGCAGGCTGTGTGAGGCTCGGAAACGCCACTGGCGCCTTCCTGGCTTCAGCTCTACCCCTGCCTTGCCTTTGCACTTAGGTCCCAAGCGTCCTTGAGGAGGGCTTAGGGGCTGGTGGGTTGCACACTGCCAAGGGCTCCAGCAGTGAAAGCTCTGTCAGAGGGAAGCGAAGGGCAACAGCAGGGCTCCTTCAGCGGTTCCTTGGCCGCCCAGACAAAGCTCCGCACGGAGAGCACCAGGTTCCAAGGGCCCCTGGCTGGGTTTTGCATCCCCACACTCCCAGAGGCTGACTCCGTGGGTGCCTAGAAAGTGTGTGAGAGACGTAGGTTCCCTAGCACTCTCCTCCCCAGCAGAGACATGTGCAGGTGGTTGGGGCCTATCCTGCGTGTCTGGGTTCCCGCCCACAGCCTCAACTCAGGGGAAGCAGCCCCTGAGGCAAGACCTGCTGGAGGAGCCCTGCGCGCCCGCCTGATAGGCGAGAGCACAGCCAGCAGTGTAGCGAGCCTCCTCGGGAGAAGAGGAGGCAGCCGAGCCCAGTCAAGAGGAAAGCCCTGCTTGCACGGAGCTAAGTGCGGCCTCCAGTACGGCAGAGCTCTAGCTCTGCTCAGAGCCCCGATCTGGCAGAGTTTCTGGCGCGAGGCTGCTCGGCCGGGGGCTCGCCTTGCCCAGACTTGCCTTGCTTTTAGGCTCCCTCCCCAGGAAGGAGCTGTCTGAGCGAGCCTGGGAGACGCCACTGGTGCCTTCCTTGCCTCAGCTCCAATCCTGCCTTGCCTTTGCACATAGGTGCCAGGCGTGGTTGGGGAGGGCTTAGGGGGTGGTGGGTTGCACACTGCCAAGGGCTTCAGCAGTGAGAGCTCTGTCAGAGGGAAGGGAAGGGCAACTGCAGGGCTCCTCCAGCGGTTTCTAGGCCGCCTAGAATCAGCGCCGCACCGAGAGCACCAGGCTCCCAGGGCCCCTGGCTGGGGTTTTCAGCCCCGCACACACGGAGGCTGATTCCTTGGGTGCCCAGAAAGTGTATGACAGACGTAGGTTCCCTAGCACTCTCCTCCCCAGCAGAGACATGTGCAGGTGTTTGGGGCCTGATCCTGCGTGTCTGGGTTCCTGCCCACAGCCCCAACTCAGGGGAAGCAGCCCCTGAGGCAAGACCTGCTGGAGGAGCCCTGCGCCCCCGCCTGATAGGCGAGTGCACAGCCAGCAGGGAAGCGAGCCTCCTCGGGGAGAAGAGGAGGCAGCCAGCCCAGTCAAGTGGAAAGCCCTGCTTGCACGGAGCTAAGTGCGCCTCCAGTACGGCAGAGCTCTAGCTCTGCTCAGAGCCCCGATCTGGCAGAGTTCCTGGCGCGAGGCTGCTCTGCCGGGGGCTAGCCTTGCCCAGACTTGCCTTGCTTTTAGGCTGCCTCTCCAGGAAGGAGCAGGCAGCAGGAGCCTGGGAGTCGCCACTGGCGCCTTTCTTGCCTCAGCTCCAATCCTGCCTTGCCTTTGCACTTAGGTCCCAGTCCTCCTTAAGGAGAGCTTAGGGGCTGGTGGGTTGCACACTGCCAAGGGCTCCAGCAGTGAGAATTCTGTCAGAGGGAAGGGAAGGGCAACTGCAGGGCTCCTCCAGCGGTTGCTTGGTCCGCCCAGATTCAGCGCCACACGGAGAGCACCAGGCTCCCAGGGCCCCTGGCTGGGGTTTTCAGCCCCGCACACACGGAGGCTGATTCCTTGGGTGCCCAGAAAGTGTATGACAGACGTAGGTTCCCTAGCACTCTCCTCCCCAGCAGAGACATGTGCAGGTGTTTGGGGCCTGATCCTGCGTGTCTGGGTTCCTGCCCACAGCCCCAACTCAGGGGAAGCAGCCCCTGAGGCAAGACCTGCTGGAGGAGCCCTGCGCCCCCGCCTGATAGGCGAGTGCACAGCCAGCAGGGAAGCGAGCCTCCTCGGGGGAAGAGGAGGCAGCAAGTCCCCGTCAAGCTGAAATCCCTGCTTACACGAAGCTAAGTGCGACTCCAGTAGGCAGATCTCTAGCTCTGTTCAGAGGCCCGATCTGGCAGAGTTCCTGGCACCAAGATGCTCTGCCATAGGCGAGCCTTGCGCAGACTTGCCTTGCTTTAAGGCTCCCTCCCCAGGAAGGAGCAGGCTGTGTGAGGCTCGGAAACGCCACTGGCGCCTTCCTGGCTTCAGCTCTACCCCTGCCTTGCCTTTGCACTTAGGTCCCAAGCGTCCTTGAGGAGGGCTTAGGGGCTGGTGGGTTGCACACTGCCAAGGGCTCCAGCAGTGAAAGCTCTGTCAGAGGGAAGCGAAGGGCAACAGCAGGGCTCCTTCAGCGGTTCCTTGGCCGCCCAGACAAAGCTCCGCACGGAGAGCACCAGGTTCCAAGGGCCCCTGGCTGGGTTTTGCATCCCCACACTCCCAGAGGCTGACTCCGTGGGTGCCTAGAAAGTGTGTGAGAGACGTAGGTTCCCTAGCACTCTCCTCCCCAGCAGAGACATGTGCAGGTGGTTGGGGCCTTATCCTGCGTGTCTGGGTTCCCGCCCACAGCCTCAACTCAGGGGAAGCAGCCCCTGAGGCAAGACCTGCTGGAGGAGCCTCTGCGCGCCCGCCTGATAGGCGAGAGCACAGCCAGCAGTGTAGCGAGCCTCCTCGGGAGAAGAGGAGGCAGCCGAGCCCAGTCAAGAGGAAAGCCCTGCTTGCACGGAGCTAAGTGGGCCTCCAGTACGGCAGAGCTCTAGCTCTGCTCAGAGCCCCGATCTGGCAGAGTTTCTGGCGCGAGGCTGCTCGGCCGGGGGCTCGCCTTGCCCAGACTTGCCTTGCTTTTAGGCTCCCTCCCCAGGAAGGAGCTGTCTGAGCGAGCCTGGGAGACGCCACTGGTGCCTTCCTTGCCTCAGCTCCAATCCTGCCTTGCCTTTGCACATAGGTGCCAGGCGTGGTTGGGGAGGGCTTAGGGGGTGGTGGGTTGCACACTGCCAAGGGCTTCAGCAGTGAGAGCTCTGTCAGAGGGAAGGGAAGGGCAACTGCAGGGCTCCTCCAGCGGTTTCTAGGCCGCCTAGAATCAGCGCCGCACCGAGAGCACCAGGCTCCCAGGGCCCCTGGCTGGGGTTTTCAGCCCCGCACACTACGGAGGCTGATTCCTTGGGTGCCCAGAAAGTGTATGACAGACGTAGGTTCCCTAGCACTCTCCTCCCCAGCAGAGACATGTGCAGGTGGTTGGGGCCTGATCCTGCGTGTCTGGGTTCCTGCCCACAGCCCCAACTCAGGGGAAGCAGCCCCTGAGGCAAGACCTGCTGGAGGAGCCCTGCGCCGCCCGCCTGATAGGCGAGAGCACAGCCAGCAGTGTAGCGAGCCTCCTCGGGAGAAGAGGAGGCAGCCGAGCCCAGTCAAGAGGAAAGCCTGCTTGCACGGAGCTAAGTGCGCCTCCAGTACGGCCAGAGCTCTAGCTCTGCTCAGAGCCCCGATCTGGCAGAGTTCCTGGCGCGAGGCTGCTCTGCCGGGGGCTAGCCTTGCCCAGACTTGCCTTGCTTTTAGGCTGCCTCTCCAGGAAGGAGCAGGCAGCAGGAGCCTGGGAGTCGCCACTGGCGCCTTTCTTGCCTCAGCTCCAATCCTGCCTTGCCTTTGCACTTAGGTCCAGTCCTCCTTAAGGAGAGCTTAGGGGCTGGTGGGTTGCACACTGCCAAGGGCTCCAGCAGTGAGAACTCTGTCAGAGGGAAGGGAAGGGCAACTGCAGGGCTCCTCCAGCGGTTGCTTGGCCGCCCAGATTCAGCGCCACACGGAGAGCACCAGGCTCCCAGGCCCCTGGCTGGGGTTTTCAGCCCCGCACACAGGAGGCTGATTCCTTGGGTGCCCAGAAAGTGTATGACAGACGTAGGTTCCCTAGCACTCTCCTCCCCAGCAGAGACATGTGCAGGTGTTTGGGGCCTGATCCTGCGTGTCTGGGTTCCTGCCCACAGCCCCAACTCAGGGGAAGCAGCCCCTGAGGCAAGACCTGCTGGAGGAGCCCTGCGCCCCCGCCTGATAGGCGAGTGCACAGCCAGCAGGGAAGCGAGCCTCCTCGGGGGAAGAGGAGGCAGCAAGTCCCCGTCAAGCTGAAATCCCTGCTTGCACGAAGCTAAGTGCGCTCCAGTACGGCAGATCTCTAGCTCTGTCAGAGGCCGATCTGGCAGAGTTCCTGGCACCAAGATGCTCTGCCATAGGCGAGCCTTGCGCAGACTTGCCTTGCTTTAAGGCTCCCTCCCCAGGAAGGAGCAGGCTGTGTGAGGCTCGGAAACGCCACTGGCGCCTTCCTGCTTCAGCTCTACCCCTGCCTTGCCTTTGCACTTAGGTCCCAAGCGTCCTTGAGGAGGGCTTAGGGCTGGTGGGTTGCACACTGCCAAGGGCTCCAGCAGTGAGAAGCTCTGTCAGAGGGAAGCGAAGGGCAACAGCAGGGCTCCTTCAGCGGTTCCTTGGCCGCCCAGACAAAGCTCCGCACGGAGAG
>NW_017214253.1:0-14871 GCF_001704415.2 Capra hircus
TCTAAGGGATTCTGAGGAATGTGGCACGACTGGAGTTCATCTCGCCTTTCCTGTGGAGAGGCCTTCTCTTGAGATTGAGGGAACACTGGGAATTCTTTCCCGACCTACGCAGGGTAAGGTCCTCCTCTCGAGCTAGAGGCAGAACGGGCTCTCTGGATGTGCCGGGACTCTCGTGTTCCTCTCCAGTGAGCGGGTATTGTGGGAACTTCTTGAGTGCAGCAAGGGTGTGAATGACTTGGAAGTCCAGATGTTAGATGTGATTTAGCCTCAAGACGCTCAGCGAAGTGTGCCTCATCTCGCCTGGAGGGGAGAACTCCGTGGTTTTTCGACGTTGCGGCAGCTGCTCTCGTCTTCGACGGGCGACCCTCAGGACCCGTTCTGGTGGCTCAGGAAAGGCCAGTCCCATGCGAGTTGCTCGGGCTCTGGTGATTCCTCTCCCCATCGATGCGGGCGCTAGACCTTGTGAGGGGGGTCCGGTTTCGGAACCGTGAGGATTCCTCTCCAGTGGCTACATGGATGCTTGGGGTAGCTTCTGGAGTCTCCCAGGGGATCAGTCTCGTCTCGAGTGGGGATCGAGGCTTTCTCCCGAGCTGTAGCAGCAGTGTCAGTTCCCTTCGCGTGGATCAAGGGATCTGTGGCTTTCCCTCGAGGCTTTCCCACGAGGCTTTCCCACGAGGCTTTCCCAACAGGGCTGTCCCACGTGCCACCGTGGTGTGAGTCGATCCTCGGCTTGAAAGTCGAGGCAGTGCAGGGAAAACAGGTTTCCCTGGAATGGACTGAGACATCTGGGGGACTCTGAGAATGGTGGCATCGACCCTGGAGTTCCTCTCGCTTTCCTGTGGAGAAGCGCCTCCTCTTGAGATGCGACGGGAACGCCGGGAATTCTTTCCCGACCACGAGGGAAAGGATCCCTCCTCTCGGAGCTAGGAGGCGGAAACGGGGCTCCCTCTGGATGTGGGCGGGACTCTCGTGCTTCCTCTCGAGTGGAGACGGTAATGTCGGGGAACTTCTTGAGTTGCAGCAAGGGTGTGAAGGACCCTTTGGAAGTTCCAGAGGTTAGGTGTGATTAGCCTCGAGACGCCTCAGCGGAAATGGGCCTCATCTCGCCTGGAGGGGAGAACCTCCTGGATTTTCTCGAGTTGCGGCAGGTGCTCTCGACTTACGACGGGGACCTCAGGGACCCGCTCTGGTGGCCTCAGGAAAGGCCAGTCCCCATGCGAGTTGCTCGGGGGCCTCTTCGGGATTCCTCTCCCGTCGATGCCGGGGCCTAAGACTCTTGTGTGGAGTCCGTGCGGAACCTGAGGATTCCTCTCCAGTGCTGACATGGATCTTGGGGTACTTCTGGAGTCTCCCAGGGGAGTCAGTCCTCGTCTCGAGTGGGGGCATGCACGTGCGCTTTCCTCCCGAGCTGTAGCAGCAGTGTCACGCTTCCCTTCGCGTGGATCAAAGGGATCTGTGGCTTTCCCTCGAGGCTTTCCCACGAGGCTTTCCCACGAGGCTTTCCACAGGGCTGTCCCACGTGCCACCGTGGTGTGAGTCGATCCTCGGCTTGAAAGTCGAGGCAGTGCAGGGGAAAACAGGTTTCCCTGGAATGGACTGAGACATCTGGGCGGACTCTGGGAATGGTGGTCACGACCCTGGAGTTCCTCTCGCCTTTCCTGTGGAGAGCGCCTCCTCTTGAGATGCGACGGGAACGCCGGGAATTCTTTCCCGACCACGCAGGGAAAGGATCCCTCCTCTCGAGCTATGAGGCGGAAACGGGGCTCCTCTGGATGTGGGCGGGACTCTCGTGCTTCCTCTCGAGTGAGACGGGTATGTCGGGGAACTTCTTGAGTTGCAGCAAGGGTGTGAAAGGACCCTTTGGAAGTTCCAGAGGTTAGGTGTGATTAGCCTCGAGACGCCTCAGCGGAAAATGGGCCTCATCTCGCCTGGAGGGAGAACCTCCTGGATTTTCTCGAGTTGCCAGCAGGTGCTCTCGGACTTAAGACGGGGACCTCAGGGACCCGCTCTGGTGGCCTCAGGAAAGGCCAGTCCCCATGCGAGTTGCTCGGGGCCTCTCGGGATTCCTCTCCCGTCGATGCCGGGGCCTAAGACCTTGTGTGGAGTCGGTGCCGGAAACCTGAGGATTCCTCTCCAGTGCTGACATGGATCCTTGGGTACTTCTGGAGTCTCCCCAGGGGAGTCAGTCCTCGTCTCCGAGTGGATGGCATGCACGTGCATTTCCTCCCGAGCTGTAGCAGCAGTGTCACGCTTCCCTTCGCGTGGATCAGGAATCTGTGGCTTTCCATCGAGGCTTTCCGGCTATGAGGCTTTCCCACGAGCTTTCCACAGGGCTGTCCCACGTGCCACCGTGTGTGAGTCGATCCTCGGCTTGAAAGTCGAGGCAGTGCAGGGAAAACTGGTTTCCCTGGAATGGACTGAGACATCTGGGGGACTCTGGGAATGGTGGCACGACCCTGGAGTTCCTCTCGCCTTTCCTGTGGAGAGCGCCTCCTCTTGAGATGCGACGGGAACGCCGGGAATTCTTTCCCGACCACGCAGGGAAAGGATCCCTCCTCTCGAGCTAGGAGGCGGAAACGGGCTCCTCTGGATGTGGGCGGGACTCTCGTGCTTCCTCTCGAGTGGAGACGGGTATGTCGGGGAACTTCTTGAGTTTGCAGCAAGGGTGTGAAGGACCCTTTGGAAGTTCCAGAGGTTAGGTGTGATTAGCCTCGAGACGCCTCAGCGGAAATGGGCCTTCATCTCGCCTGGAGGGGAGAACCTCCTGGATTTTCTCGAGTTGCGGCAGGTGCTCTCGACTTACGACGGGGACCTCAGGGACCCGCTCTGGTGGCCTCAGGAAAGGCCAGTCCCCATGCGAGTTGCTCGGGGCCTCTCGGGATTCCTCTTCCCGTCGATGCCGGGGCCTAAGATCTGTGTGGAAGTCGGTGCTGGAACCTGAGGATTCCTCTCCAGTGCTGACATGGATCTTGGGGTACTTCTGGAGTCTCCCAGGGGAGTCAGTCCTCGTCTCGAGTGGGGGCATGCAAGTGCGCTTTCCTCCCGAGCTGTAGCAGCAGTGTCACGCTTCCCTTCGCGTGGATCAAGGGATCTGTGGCTTTCCCTCGAGGCTTTCCCACGAGGCTTTCCCACGAGGCTTTCCCACAGGGCTGTCCCACGTGCCACCGTGGTGTGAGTCGATCCTCGGCTTGAAAGTCGAGGCAGTGCAGGGAAAACAGGTTTCCCTGGAATGGACTGAGACATCTGGGGGACTCTGGGAATGGTGGCACGACCCTGGAGTTCCTCTCGCCTTTCCTGTGGAGAGCGCCTCCTCTTGAGATGCGACGGGAACGCCTGGGAATTCTTTCCCGACCACGTAGGGAAAGGATCCCTCCTCTCGAGCTAGGAGGCGGAAACGGGGCTCCTCTGGATGTGGGCGGGACTCTCGTGCTTCCTCTCGAGTGGAGACGGGTATGTCGGGGAACTTCTTGAGTTGCAGCAAGGGTGTGAAGACCCTTTGGAAGTTCCAGAGGTTAGGTGTGATTAGCCTCGAGACGCCTCAGCGGAAATGGGCCTCATCTCGCCTGGAGGGAGAACCTCCTGAATTTTCTCGAGTTGCGGCAGGTGCTCTCGGACTTACGACGGGGACCTCAGGGACCCGCTCTGGTGGCCTCAGGAAAGGCCAGTCCCCATGCGAGTTGCTCGGGGGCCTCTCGGGATTCCTCTCCCGTCGATGCCGGGCCTAAGATCCTTGTGTGGAGTCGGTGCCGGAAACCTGAGGATTCCTCTCCAGTGCTGACATGGATCCTTGGGGTACTTCTGGAGTCTCCCCAGGGAGTCAGTCCTCGTCTCGAGTGGGAGCATGCACGTGCAGTTTCCTCCCGAGCTGTAGCAGCAGTGTCACGCTTCCCTTCGCGTGGATCAAGGATCTGTGGCTTTCCTGAGGCTTTCCCACGAGGCTTTCCCACGAGGCTTTCCACACAGGGCTGTCCCACGTGCCACCGTGTGTGTGAGTCGATCCTCGGCTTGAAAGTCGAGGCAGTGCAGGGAAAACAGGTTTCCCTGGAATGGACTGAGACATCTGGGGGACTCTGGGAATGGTGGCACGACCCTGGAGTTCCTCTCGCCTTTCCTGTGGAGAGCGCCTCCTCTTGAGATGCGACGGGAACGCCGGGAATTCTTTCCCGACCACGCAGGGAAAGGATCCCTCCTCTCGAGCTAGGAGGCAGAAACGGGTCTCCTCTGGATGTGGGCGGGACTCTCGTGCTTCCTCTCGAGTGGAGACGGGTATGTCGGGGAACTTCTTGAGTTGCAGCAAGGGTGTGAAGGACCCTTTGGAAGTTCCAGAGGTTAGGTGTGATTAGCCTCGAGAACGCCTCAGCGGAAATGGGCCTTCATCTCGCCTGGAGGGGAGAACCTCCTGGATTTTCTCGAGTTGCGGCAGGTGCTCTCGACTTACGACGGGGACCTCAGGGACCCGCTCTGGTGGCCTCAGGAAAGGCCAGTCCCCATGCGAGTTGCTCGGGGGCCTCTCGGGATTCCTCTCCCTTAGATGCCTGGGGCCTAAGACCTTGTGTGGAGTCGGTGCCTGGAACCTGAGGATTCCTCTCCAGTGCTGACATGGATCTTGGGTACTTCTGGAGTCTCCCCAGGGGAGTCAGTCCTCGTCTCGAGTGGGGGCATGCACGTGCGCTTTCCTCCCGAGCTGTAGCAGCAGTGTCACGCTTCCCTTCGCGTGGATCAAGGGATCTGTGGCATTCCCTCGAGGCTTTCCCACGAGGCTTTCCCACGAGGCTTTCCCACAGGGCTGTCCCACGTGCCACCGTGGTGTGAGTCGATCCTCGGCTTGAAAGTCGAGGCAGTGCAGGGAAAACAGGTTTCCCTGGAATGGACTGAGACATCTGGGGGACTCTGGGAATGGTGGTACGACCTGGAGTTCCTCTCGCCTTTCCTGTGGAGAAGCGACCTCCTCTTGAGATGCGACGGGAACGCCGGGAATTCTTTCCCGACCACGCAGGGAAAGGATCCCTCCTCTCGAGCTAGGAGGCGGAAACGGGGCTCCTCTGGATGTGGGTGGGACTTCGTGCTTCCTCTCGAGTGGAGACGGGTATGTCGGGGAACTTCTTGAGTTGCAAGCAAGGGTGTGAAGGACCCTTTGGAAGTTCCAGAGTTTAGGTGTGATTAGCCTCGAGACGCCTCAGCGGAAATGGGCCTCATCTCGCCTGGAGGGGAGAACCTCCTGGATTTTCTCGAGTTGCGGCAGGTGCTCTCGACTTAACGACGGGGACCTCAGGGACCCGCTCTGGTGGCCTCAGGAAAGGCCAGTCCCCATGCGAGTTGCTCGGGGGCCTCTTCGGGATTCCTCTCCCGTCGATGCCGGGGCCTAAGACCTTGTGTGGAGTCGGTGCCGGAAACCTGAGGATTCCTCTCCAGTGCTGACATGTATCTTGGGTACTTCTGGAGTCTCCCCAGTGGAGTCAGTCCTCGTCTCGAGTGGGGGCATGCACGTGCAGCTTTCCTCCCGAGCTGTAGCAGCAGTGTCACGCTTCCCTTCGCGTGGATCAAGGATCTGTGGCTTTCCTCGAGGCTTTCCACGAGGCTTTCCACGAGGCTTTCCCACAGGGCTGTCCCACGTGCCACCGTGGTGTGAGTCGATCCTCGGCTTGAAAGTCGAGGCAGTGCAGGGAAAACAGGTTTCCCTGGAATGGACTGAGACATCTGGGGGACTCAGGGAATGGTGGCACGACCCTGGAGTTCCTCTCGCCTTTCCTGTGGAGAGCGCCTCCTCTTGAGATGCGACGGGAACACGGGGAATTCTTTCCCGACCACGCAGGGAAAGGATCCCTCCTCTCGAGCTATGGAGGCAGAAACGGGGCTCCTCTGGATGTGGGCGGGACTCTCGTGCTTCCTCTCGAGTGGAGACGGGTATGTCGGGGGAACTTCTTGAGTTGCAGCAAGGGTGTGAAGGACCCTTTGGAAGTTCCAGAGGCTAGGTGTGATTAGCCTCGAGACGCCTCGCGGAAATGGGCCTTCATCTCGCCTGGAGGGGAGAACCTCCTGGATTTTCTCGAGTTGCGGCAGGTGCTCTCGACTTAACGACGAGGACCTCAGGGACCCTGCTCTGGTGGCCTCAGGAAAGGCCAGTCCCCATGCGAGTTGCTGCGGGCCTCTTCGGGATTCCTCTCCCGTCGATGCCGGGGCCTAAGACTTGTGTGGAGTCGGTGCCGGAACCTGAGGATTCCTCTCCAGTGCTGACATGGATCTTGTGGTACTTCTGGAGTCTCCCCAGGGGATTCAGTCCTCGTCTCGAGCTGAGGCATGCACGTGCGCTTTCCTCCCGAGCTGTAGCAGCAGTGTCACGCTTCCCTTCGCGTGGATCAAGGAATCTGTGGCTTTCCCTCGAGGCTTTCCACGAGGCTTTCCCACGAGGCTTTCCCACAGGGCTGTCCCACGTGCCACCGTGGTGTGAGTCGATCCTCGGCTTGAAAGTCGAGGCAGTGCAGGGAAAACAGGTTTCCCTGGAATGGACTGAGACATCTGGGGGACTCTGGGAATGGTGGCACGACCCTGGAGTTCCTCTCGCCTTTCCTGTGGAGAGCGCCTCCTCTTGAGATGCGACGGGAACGCCGGGAATTCTTTCCCGACCACGCAGGGAAAGGATCCCTCCTCTCGAGCTAGGAGGCGGAAACGGGGCTCCTCTGGATGTGGGCGGGACTGCTCGTGCTTCCTCTCGAGTGGAGACGGGTATGTCGGGGAACTTCTTGAGTTGCAGCAAGTGTGTGAAGGACCCTTTGGAAGTTCCAGAGGTTAGGTGTGATTAGCCTCGAGACGCCTCAGCGGAAATGGGCCTCATCTCGCCTGGAGGGGAGAACCTCCTGGATTTTCTCGAGTTGCAGGCAGGTGCTCTCGACTTACGACGGGGACCTCAGGGACCTGCTCTGGTGGCCTCAGGAAAGGCCAGTCCCCATGCGAGTTGCTCGGGGGCCTCTCGGGATTCCTCTCCCTGTCGATGCCGGGCCTAAGACCTTGTGTGGAGTCGGTGCCGGAACCTGAGGCATTCCTCTCCAGTGCTGACATGGATCTTGGGGTACTTCTTGGAGTCTCCCCAGGGGAGTCAGTCCTCGTCTCGAGTTGGGGGCATGCACAGTGCGCTTTCCTCCCGAGCATGTAGCAGCAGTGTCACGCTTCCCTTCGCGTGGATCAAGGAATCTGTGCTTTCCTCGAGTCTTTCCCACAGGCTTTCCCACGAGGCTTTCCCACAGGGCTGTCCCACGTGCCACCGTGGTGTGAGTCGATCCTCGGCTTGAAAGTCGAGGCAGTGCAGGGAAAACAGGTTCCCTGGAATGGACTGAGACATCTGGGGGACTCTGGGAATTGGTGGCACGACCCTGGAGTTCCTCTCGCCTTTCCTGTGGAGAGCGCCTCCTCTTGAGATGCGACGGGAACGCCGGGAATTCTTTCCCGAACACGCAGGGAAAGGATCCCTCCTCTCGAGCTAGGAGGCGGAAACGGGGCTCCTCTGGATGTGGGCGGGACTCTCGTGCTTCCTCTCGAGTGGAGACGGGTATGTCGGGGAACTTCTTGAGTTGCAGCAAGGGTGTGAAGGACCCTTTGGAAGTTCCAGAGGTTAGGTGTGATTAGCCTCGAGACGCCTCAGCGGAAATGGGCCTCATCTCGCCTGGAGGGGAGAACCTCCTGGATTTTCTCGAGTTGCGGCAGGTGCTCTCGACTTACGACGGGGACCTCAGGGACCCGCTCTGGTGGCCTCAGGAAAGGCCAGTCCCCATGCGAGTTGCTCGGGGGCCTCTCGGGATTCCTCTCCGTCGATGCCGGGGCCTAAGATCTTGTGTGGAGTCGGTGCCGGAACCTGAGGCATTCCTCTCCAGTGCTGACATGGATCTTGGGGTACTTCTGGAGTCTCCCCAGGGGAGTCAGTCCTCGTCTCGAGTGGGGGCATGCACGTGCGCTTTTCCTCCCGAGCTGTAGCAGCAAGTGTCACGCTTCCCTTCGCGTGGATCAAGGAGATCTGTGGCTTTCCTCGAGGCTTTCCCACGAGGCTTTCCCACGAGGCTTTCCCACAGGGCTGTCCCACGTGCCACCGTGGTGTGAGTCGATCCTCGGCTTGAAAGTCGAGGCAGTGCAGGGAAAACAGGTTTCCCTGGAATGGACTGAGACATCTGGGGGACTCTGGGAATGGTGGTCACGACCCTGGAGTTCCTCTCGCCTTTCCTGTGGAGAGCGCCTCCTCTTGATGATGCGACGGGAACGCCGGGAATTCTTTCCCGAACACGCAGGGAAAGGATCCCTCCTCTCGAGCTAGGAGGCGGAAACGGGGACCTCTGGATGTTTACGGTACTCTCGTGCTTCCTCTCGAGTGGAGACCGGTATGTCGGGGAACTTCTTGAGTTGCAGCAAGGGTGTGAAGGAACCTTTGGAAGTTCCAGAGGTTAGGTGTGATTAGCCTCGAGACGCCTCAGCAGAAATGGGCCTCATCTACACCTGGAGGGGAGAACCTCCTGGATTTTCTCGAGTTGCGGCAGGTGCTCTCGAATTACGACGGGGACCTCAGGGACCCGCTCTGGTGGCCTCAGGAAAGGCCAGTCCCCATGCGAGTTGCTCCGGGGCCTCTCGGGATTCCTCTCCCGTCGATGCAAGGGGCCTAAGACCTTGTGTGGAGTCGTTGCCGGAACCGTGAGGATTCCTCTCCAGTGCTGACATGGATCTTGAAGTACTTCTGGAGTCTCCCCAGGGAAGTCAGTCCTCGTCTCGAGTGGGGGCATGGCACGTGCGCTTTCCTCCCGAGCTGTAGCAGCAGTGTCACGCTTCCCTTCGCGTGGATCAAGGGATCTGTGGCTTTCCCACGAGGCTTTCCCACAGGGCTGTCCCACGTACCACCGTGGTGTGAGTCGATCCTCGGCTTGAATGTCGAGGCAGTGCTGGGAAAACTGGTTTCCCTGTTATGGACTGAGCATCTGGGGGACTCTGGGAATAGGTGGCACGACCCAGGAGTTCCTCTCGCCTTTCCTGTGGTGAGCGCCTCCACTTGAGATGCGACGGGATCGCCGGGAATTCTTTCTCCGACCACACAGGAAATGAATCCCTCCTCTGGAACTATGAGCGGAAACGGGGCTCCTCTGGATGTGGGTGGGACTCTCGTGCTTCCTCTCGATTGGAAACGGGTATGTCGAGGAACTTCTTGAGTTGCAGCAAGGGTGTTAAGGACCCTTTGGAAGTTCCAGAGGTTAGGTGTGATTAGCATCGAGACGCCTCAGGGAAATGGGCCTCATCTCGCCTGAAGGGGAGAACCTCCTGGATTTTCTCGAGTTGCGGCAGGTACTGTGGACTTAAGACGGGGACCTCAGGGACCCGCTCTGGTGGCCTCAGGAAATGCCAGTCCCCATGCGAATTGCTCGGGGGCCTCTCGGGATTCCTCTCCCGTCGATGCCGGGGCCTAAGACCTTGTGTGTAGTCGATGCCGGATCATGAGGATTCCTCTCCAGCCCTGACATGGATCTTGGGGTACTTCTGGAGTCTCCCCAGGGAAGTCAGTCCTCGTCTCGAGTGGGGGCATGCTCGTGCGATTTCCTCCCGAGCTGGAGCAGCTGTGTCGCGCTTCCCTTCGTGTGGATCAAGGGATCTGTGGCTTTCCCTCGAGGCTTTCCTACGAGGCTTTCCCACGAGGCTTTCCCACAGGGCTGTCCCACGTGCCACCGTGGTGTGAGTCGATCCTCGGCTTGAAAGTCGAGGCAGTGCAGGGAAAACAGGTTTCCCTGGAATGGACTGAGACATGTGGGGGATTCTGGGAATGGTGGCACGACCCTGGAGTTCCTCTCGCCTTTCCTGTGGAGAGCGCCTCCTCTTGAAATGCGCCGGGAACGCCGGGAATTCTTTCCCGACCACGCAGGGAAAGGATCCCTCCTCTGGATCTATCAGGCAGAAACGGGGCTCCTCTGGATGTGGGCGGGACTCTCGTGCTTCCTCTCGAGTGGAGTCAGGTATGTTGGGGAACTTCTTGATTTGCAACAAGGGTGTGAAGGACCCTTTGGAAGTTCCAGAGTTTAGGTGTGATTAGCCTCGAGACGCCTCAGCGGAAATGGGCCTCATCTCGCCTGGAGGGGAGAACCTCCTGGATTTTCTCGAGTTGCGGCAGGTGCTCTCGACTTGAGACGTTGTCCTCAGGGACCCGCTCTGGAGGCCTCTGGAAATGCCAGTCCCCATGGGAGTTGCTCGGGGACCTCTCGGGATCCCTCTCCCGTCGATGCCGGGGCCTAAGACATTGTGTGGAGTCGGTTCCGTAACCTGAGGATTCCTCTCCAGTGCTGAAAAGGATCTTGGGGAACTTCTGGACTCTCCCCAGTGGAGTCAGTCCTCGTCTCGAGTGGGGGCATACAAGTGCGCTTTACTCTCGAGCTGTAGCAGCATTGTAACGCTTCCCTTCGCGTGGATCAAGGGATCTGTGGCTTTCCCTCGAGGCTTTCCCACGAGGCTTTCCCACGAGGCTTTCCCACAGGGCTGTCCCACGTGGCAACGTGGTGTGAGTCGATCCTCTGCTTGAAAGTCGAAACAGTGCAGGGAAAACAGGTTTCCCTGGAATGGACTGAGATATCTGGAGGACTCTGGGAATGGTGGCACAACCCTGGAGTTCCTCACGCCTTTCCTGTGGAGAGTGCCTCCTCTTGAGATGCGACAGGAACGCCGAGAATTCTTTCCCGACCACGCAGGGAAAGGAACCCGTCTCTCGAGCAAGGAGGCCGAAACGGGTCTCCTCTGGATGTGGGCGGGACTCTCGTTCTTCATCCTGAGTGGAGTCGGGTATGCCGGGGAACTTCTTGAGTTGTAGCAAGGGTGTGAAGGACCCTTTGGAAGTTCCAGAAGTTTAGGTGTGATTAGCCTCTAGACGCCTCAGCGGAAATGGGCCTCATCTCCCCTGGAGGGGAGAACCTCCTGGATTTTCTCGAGTTGTGGCAGGTGCTCTCAACTTACGACGGGGACCTCAGGGACCTGCTCTGGTGGCCTCAGGAAAGGCCAATCCCCATGCGAGTTGCTCAGGGGCCTCTCGGGATTCCTCTCCCGTCGATGCCGGGGCTTAAGACCATGTGTGGAATCGGTGTCGGAACCTGAGGATTACTCTCCAGTGCTGACATGGATCTTGGGGAACTTCTGGAGCCTACCCAGGGGACTCAGTCCTCGTCTCGAGTTGGCGCATCCACGTGAGATTTGCTCCCGAGCTGAAGCAGCAGTGTCACGCTTCCCTTCGCGTGGATCAAGGGATCTGTGGCTTTCCCCCGAGGCTTTCCCACGAGGCTTTCCCACGAGGCTTTCCCACAGGGCTGTCCCACGTGCCACCGTGGTGTGAGTCGATTCTCGGCTTGAAAGTCGAGGCAGTGCAGGGAAAACAGGTTTCCCTGGAATGGACTGACATCTGGGGGACTCTGGGAATGGTGGCACAACCCAGGAGTTCCTCTCGCCTTTCCTGTGGAGAGCGCCTCCTCTTGAGATGCGACGGGAACCCCGGGAATTCTTTCCCGACCACGCAGGGAAAGGATCCCTCCTCTCGAGCTAGGAGGCGGAAACGGGACTCCTCTGGATGTGGGCGGGACTCTCGTGCTTCCTCTCGAGTGGAGACGGATATGTCGGGGAACTTCTTGAGTTGCAGCAAGGGTGTGAAGGACCCTTTGGAAGTTCCAGAGGTTAGGTGTGATTAGCCTCGAGACCCCTCAGCGGAAATGGGCCTCATCTCGCCTGGAGGGGAGAACCTCCTGGATTTTCTCGAGTTGTGGCAGGTGCTCTCGAGTTATGACGGGGACATCAGGGACCCTCTCTGGTGGCCTCAGGAAAGGCCAGACGCCATGCGAGTTGCTCGGGGGCCTCTCGGGATTCCTCTCCCGTAGATGCAGTCGCCTAAGACCTTGTGTGGAGTCGGTGCCGGAACCTGAGGATTCCTCTCCAGTGCTTACATGGATCTTGGGGTACTTCTGGAGTCTCCCAGGTGAGTCAGTCCTCATATCTATTGGGGGCATGCATGTGCAATTTCCTCCAGAGCTGTAGCAGCAGTGTCACTCTTCCCTTCGCGTGGATCCAGGAATCTGTGGCTTTCCTTGGAGGCTTTCCCACGAGGCTTTCCACGAGGCTTTCCCACGACGTTTTCCCACTGGGCTGTCCCACGTACCACCGTGGTGTGAGTCGATCCTCGGCTTGAAAGTCGAGGCAGTGCTGGGAAAACTGGTTTCCCTGTTATGGACTGAGCATCTGGGGGACTCTGGGAATAGTGGCACGACCCAGGAGTTCCTCTCGCCTTTCCTGTGGTGAGCGCCTCCACTTGAGATGCGACGGGATCGCCGGGAATTCTTTCTCGACCACACAGGAAAAGAATCCCTCCTCTGGAACTATGAAGCGGAAACGGGGCTCCTCTGGATGTGGGTGGGACTCTCGTGCTTCCTCTCGATTGGAAACGGGTATGTCGAGGAACTTCTTGTGTTGCAGCAAGGGTGTTAAGGACCCTTTGGAAGTTCCAGAGGTTAGGTGTGATTAGCATCGAGACGCCTCAGGGGAAATGGGCCTCATCTCGCCTGAAGGGGAGAACCTCCTGGATTTTCTCGAGTTGCGGCAGGTACTGTGGACTTAAGACGGGGACCTCAGGGACCGCCCTGGTGGCCTCAGGAAATGCCAGTCCCCATGCGAATTGCTCGGGGGCCTCTCGGGATTCCTCTCCCGTCGATGCCGGGGCCTAAGACCTTGTGTGTAGTCGATGCCGGAACCTGAGGATTCCTCTCCAGCCCTGACATGGATCTTGGGTACTTCTGGAGTCTCCCCAGGGAAGTCAGTCCGCGTCTCGAGTCGGGGCATGCACGTGCGCTTTCCTCCCGAGCTGTAGCAGCAGTGTCGCGCTTCCCTTTGCGTGGATCAACGGATCTGTAGCTTTCCCTCGAGGCTTTCCCAGGAGGCTTTCCCACGAGGCTTTCCCACAGGGCTGTCCCACGTGCCACCGTGGTGTGAGTCGATCCTTGGGTTGAAAGTCGAGGCAGTGCAGGGAAAACAGGTTTCCCTGGAATGGACTGAGACATCTGGGGGACTCTGGGAATGGTGGCACGACCCTGGAGTTCCTCTCGCCTTTCCTGTGGAGAGCGCCTGCCGGAAGCCTTTGTGAGGAATCCCGCCCGTGACAAGGTCATGAGGAAGGAAGCTGACATACGCAAGGCGTGCTCAGACTTCAGGGGCCCCTCTGGAAATTCCTAAGCATGTACCCCAACAAAAATCTGCCGGCTTTTGTGCTCTGCTTTTCCACTCTTCTGACATTTTCTGGAAAAAGTCAATTCAGGGCTTTAGTCTTCTGCATTTGAAAGAGTGTTTCAATCCAAAAAACCCCTCCGATGGCTTTCTAGCCTGCCTGCAGGACTCTGCAAGTGTGTTTGTTTGAGGCCTCCTGACCGCAGGAGGCACAGGAAGCTTAAAACATCCTAGGAATGTAGGGGCTTCCGAGGAGTCAAAATCTTTAGAATAGGACTGATTATAAGTTTCATTTGTTGAGTCAATGTTTGCTGCCAAATTTTCATATCCTTTATTTTTAGATATAGTTGGTATATAGAAAAACAAGTAGTAGACCTAGTATTAGCAACATTAGATCCTCGAGTTAAGTACCTTCTTTGTTATATCCCACTGCACCTTTGTTCTATCGCACTGCACCTTTGTTCTATAGAGATGTAACTTTAATGCTTTAAGGAGATGCAGATTAAAAAAAACACTTCAGGGGAAACAAAATTAACATTCATTAAGGAAGAGAGCTAAAAAGTGTTAACAAGCCTCTTGGCCAGAAGATAATGTAAATCACCAGAGACCTTTTGTATACAAAATGATGTATAGAAAGAGTCTGCGCTGCGAACGCTACATAATTCTGTGTTACCCATTGATCTCCATGTTTTATCAAAAGTATAAAAGGCCTTCTGAACAATAAAGGATTGGACCAGTTTCTCGAACTAGTCTCTCGGCCTAGTTTCTTGGGACTCTGGATCCCCCCATGTCTCTCTCTCTCTCTTCTTCTCTCCCCTTCCCTCTCTCTGCTCTTTACTTTAACTTCAGGCTGAATCTCCATCTGGGGCGCGGAGGCTCGCCAGGTCTACTTACTTGCCCCGGCTGCTAAGACCCGCACGAAAGGGAGCTTAAGGCGAGGCACCCTTAGATATTCAAGCGGGGCGCAGTGGCCAAACGTAGATGGTGCAAATTCCTTGTCTGGAATTTTAATGGCCTTCCGTGAAAACCAAGCTATTCAGCCCTCTTCCTCCACTTAATCTTCTTATTACCACTATAGTTTCTTAACCTAATCTTACATTAATAAACAAACAAGTCTTTCCACGCCAACGCCGTCCACCCTTCGAATTCCCTGGATCCACCGGGGCTGGACCCTGGCAAGCGCCTCCACTTGAGATGCGACGGGAACGCGGGGGAATTCTTTCCCCACCACGCAGGAAAAGGATCCCTCCTCTCGAGCTAGGAGGCGGAAACGGGGCTCCTCTGGATGGTGGGCGGGGACTCTCGTGCTTCCTCTCGAGTGAGACGGGTATGTCAGAGAACTTCTTGAGTTGCAGCAAGGGTGTGAAGGACCCTTTGAAGTTCCAGATGTTAGATGTGATTTAGCCTCGAGACGCCTCAGCGGAAATGGGCCTCATTTCGCGCCTGGAGGGAGAACCTCCTGGATTTCTCGAGTTGCGGCAGGTGCTCTCGACTTACGACGGGACCTCAGGGACCCGCTCTGGTGGCCTCAGGGTCCAGTCCCCATGCTGCTTGCTCGGGGCCTCTCGGATTCCTCTCCCATCGATGCCGGAGTACCCACAAGATTCCATTCAGCACTGGAGGAGGAATGCTAGGTCTGGCCGATTTCACACAAGTTAGGGCCGG